>NW_024870726.1:0-227500 GCF_019054845.1 Dipodomys spectabilis
CATTGAGCTCCCTGCCCTGTCTAAGCCCATGCTTCTTACAGGCCGAGAGATGTCACCAGCAGAATCTCAGTCACGATGGGGTAGCGGGGCTGCTTTTGGGGGCTTACAGCAATGTTATCCAGTTTGATTCGATGTCTGTCTTCATCCGAATGCAGATCAGCCAGTGCCTTGGAGTCCCGGCTGGAGTGGGAGGAGGAGATGTTTGCAGAATACGCCCCACAGGCCGGTGGCAGGTGGCCAATCTGATAGTGAGGACTGGCGATTCCCAGCGGGGAAGCCACTGCCATCCCCAGACAAGATAGATGCGCTCAGGGAAAAAGCCAGGCTCAGGAGAGAGATAAGATCAGAAGACGGCCATCTGGGTGGCCACGGGGTTGTGGTGCATGATGCAAGATGTCTGCAGCACAGTCCTCTCCCCTGGGAAGGAGGAGAGAGAGTGCCCCTGGTGCCCCTACCCAGCCTAAACCATCAGAGGGAAACTCTGTCACCGCCACCCAAGGGGGAACAAGGGGCCAAAGACTTCTCAGTCCCGTGGTAGCCAAATGACTGTTAGCAATGGGCTACGCCATGTGATAGATTCTAAAAGCAGCACTATCGTCTGGTCTTTGACCAGGGAGAAGAGCACCATCAGCATTCATTTAACCAGAAATTAGGAATGCAGACCACTGACTGCGCCCCATGGGCTCCAGCCAGAGACAATTATCCACTTGGATCATTAAGAGAAGGAACAAAGGGCTAATTGTCCCCACAATTAGCCAAATGCTGGTTCAGTTCCTAGTGATGTGAACCGGGTGGGTGAAGAATATCCAAGTTTTCTGCCGGGAATAAGGAGAGAGGGGCTAGAGGGAGGAGGAGATTGCTGGAGGTGACCCAAGGCTGCTTTCTGATCTTTTAAGCAGCGCCATTCATGGTGAAAGAAGGTACAGCCGTAGGCTCACCCAGGAAGTGTGAAGGCTTGGACAGAATCCATGTTATCCCGAAGTCCCCAGACAGGGAGAAGAGACATCTGTGTGCCTCATCTTCAGAGAGTGTCCTGAGGGCAGCCTGGCCTCTCTGTGCGGGCAGAGGATGCTCAGCATCTAGACCAAAGGCCGAGGGAGACTCGGACACAAGCTCGTGATTTTACAGAAACGAATGGAAGGAGCTGAGTTCCCTGAGGGCAAGCCAGGTGGATGCACAGGAGGCTGGGCTGAGGTCCTGGTCTGACGGGGGGGGGGGGGGGGGGGGGGGGGGGTGGGGGGGGGGTGGGGGGGGGGGGACGTCAGGGAGGGGTATAGAGGTAGGGGCCCTAGGCCGAGGTCGAGGCCGAGGAGAGGCTGGGTTTACACAGATAACAAATACTATCCCAAGCACTTATGGAGGCAAAGGCCACCAGGTGGTTTCAGGTAGCTGTTTAGCCCACAGAAAGCTCAGCAGGCTCAGGGCTCCCGATGGAGGAGGCCTCGGGAAAGGAGGAAGGGAGGAGAGAGGCTGAGAAGGGGCACTGCCCTTCGGTTACCCTAGAGCGAAGTGAAACACTACCACCTTCCCGGGTTCCGCACTAGATCTAAGGTTTTAGGCTAGGACAGAACACGCAGGAGGAGGTAAAGGTGAAGAAAGGAAAGTTTATTGGGGTACACTCCCAGGCGAACTCCCCGGTCAGGATCAGAGAGGTCGTGCAGAGTCTGGTAGTAGCAGGGTTTATATGGCCGGGGCAGCAGAAACTTTTAGCTTGTAACTTGTTTTGTGAGTTCGAGCAGTTTCAGGCTAGTGTCCCCGAAGAACCGCGGGACAGGTGGAGTATAAGGAAGTGGCTTTTCCCGGCTGCCTCTGCCCAGCGGCCTGTCACATGTGAAATCCCAGTGGCATGGGTCTCCCAGGGCTGGCTTGGAACTGCTCTTCTCTGGATTTCAGTCTCTTGAGCAGCTTGGATTACAGGGGTCATCCACTACGAACATCTTACTCTAATTTTTTTTTTTTTTTTTTTTGGTCGTGGGGTTTGAACTCTGGGACTGGGCTCTCTCTCTCAGCTTTTCAGCTCAAGGCCAGAGCTCTACCACTTGAGCCACAGCGCCGCTTCCGGTTTTCTAGTGGTTAATTGGAGATAAGAGTCTCATGGACTTTCCTGCCTGGGCTGGCTTTGAACTGAGATCCTCAGAACTCAACCTCCTGAGTAGTTGGGATTGTAGGCGTGAGCCACTGTTGTCCAGCTAAAAATTACTTTTAAATTACGTAATCATGTAGGATTTGTTGGCATCAGAATGTCATAGCTTGAGACCCTGACAATAAATGCGTAAAGCTAAGAGGGCTTTGAAGTACAGGACCTCATGCTTTTGCCTGATAATCAGCTTTGTCACGCTGAGGCCACAGCCTCCCCTTCCCCCATCCTTTAGATTACACACAGCCACAGGTTTGTGTACACCCACCGCACCGCTGGTTCCCAACACACACACACACACACACACACACACACACACACACACACACACACACACACACACACACTCTGTCTTTGGAGACTCTCCCTCTGGTTTTAAGTTGGACAGTCACAGCCAGGATGACTAGAATCTTCCAGCTTGGAAACCATCACCTCAGGAGATGGGTCCCACCGAGTCTGCTTGCAGAAAGCCTGGACAACATGCTGGTGATAGGGGAGTGGTGGAGCCAGGCTGTGCTAGAGCAATACATATGCATATGTACTTACCGCAGGATGAGGCCCGCAGCCTGCCCTTCCCAGCCTGAGGGCTGAGGGTTGGTTGGACACCAGCCCTCTGTGTTTCTGGCCCTGGCTGAAGGGGGACCTGGGTCTCTTCCCGCAGTGTCTCTGGTTATTGCTGTGGATGGGGGTGAGGGTCTCACTGGATGTCTTAGAAACAGCCAGGGCTATTCCCGTGTTCTTTGTTTCTGTTCTCTCCCGGAGTTGCTGCCCTGCACAGGTGTTTGGGATGTCAAATCAGCGCTTCCTGGTGAACCATCTCTCATGGGAGGTCACCCGGGGCCCTGTTTAATCTTTATTTTTTCTTTAGAAAAGGGAAAACATTAAGTAAACATTTGGGACCAGACTTTGTCTCTCAAGTGTGTGACAAGCCAGGTGCCAGTGGCTCCTACCTATAACCCTAGCTACTCAGGAGGCCAAGATCTGAGGCTCATAGTTCAAGGCCAGCCTGGCCAGGAAAGTCCATGAGACTTCTATCTCCAATTAACCGACACAAGCCAGAAGTAGAGCTGTGGTTCAAGTGGTAGAGCACTAGCCTTGAGGCTTGAGGGAAAAAGCTCAGGGACATCGCCCAGGCTCTGAGTACAAGCCCCAGGAGGGGCACAAAAAAGGCAAAACGAAATCATGAAGGAAACTGACTCACCAGCTGCTCCAATTTGAACTGGGAGCTGGAAGAGGAAAACACTGGTCCCACCGCCCCCCAGTTGCTGTCCTGCGGGAGCCAGAGCCCGCTCTGTGGGGTCTGACGGGACTAAGGTCAGGGTCAGCTAGCGGTGACTCACAGTCCTTAAAGGCGGGACTGAGGCTAGAAGGGGGGAGATGTGTTGGGTAGGAAAGCTAGCTTAGCTCCCTCTCCTCACAGGGTGGGATCACTGGAGCAGCTGCTGGAACATTCTAGGGAGTCCTTTCTCAGGAGGACTGCCCAGTGCTGTTTCCAGCGGGATTGGGACCCCGTGTGTCCTGAGTGCTACCGCTGAGGTCTGACTTCCTGAGACCGTCCTCAGTCTAGACGAGGGTATCTCCATAACTCGGAGCCTTGTGTCTCCCTGCACATGCCTTCCTCCAAGAACCTTGCTCCGGGGAAAAGTCCTCCCTCTCCCAGGCACGGACGGTGCTCCCGTAGGCGCTGGTGCTCCTCCCGTCCACGCCTCAGCTCCCTGCGGCGCACTCGCCAGGCACAGGCCAGGCGTGGCTCCCAGTGCTACACTGGACACACGGGGAACTGGCTGTCCCCAGCCAGGATGGAGATTTCTCCAGCCCAACACAGCAAGGGTTTAAAGATGCGCTTGCTGCATTCAAGGTAGCTCCAGGGCTCGTAATACCCTGCACGGCCCAGACCCCGAGGCCATCTGTCCGCCTACTTCTGTCTGTATGAACTGCAATTCCTGTCAGTCCGCTCAGGAAGGAGTCCGAGGTCTGTGCTAGTTTGCTGGGCTGCGTAACAAAGCACGCAGAGTGTGAACCACCAACAGGAGGTGACTTTCCGCTGTGCAGGCTGGAAGCCCTGAATCCCGGGGTCAGGAGGCTCTGGGACCCCCAGGCCCCTCTTCCGCTCCCCTCCCCGAGGCTACAGGTGTGCGTGACAGTAGATAACAGTCTGCCCAGCTCTGCGCACTGTACGTGTCTGTTTCTGTGTTTGAATTTCCCTCATTTGTGGAGACACCAGTCACATGGGGGATCAAGTCTACCCTCATGACTTCATGCTGCAATGGGTCATGTGCAAACATCTTAGACCTAAATAAGGTCACATTTGGGGTTAGGAGGTAGGACTTCGTGTGAGTCAGCACTCTCCAGATAAACAGTGTGTGTATGTGCGCGCGCACACACGTGTAAGCAGGCCTCATTTACGTATTTGCTATATATATGTTATAACAACTATCAAATGGTGCTTAGGGTTTTAAAAATAGAAATTAAACACCAAGAAAATAAAACACCTGAAGAATAATATTTGCCGTGAATAAATGGAACTAAAATATTAGTATTCTTTAGCCATATTGAGTGCTTTCGGAAAAATGTGCTACTTAACAGCGTTATTTAGAATTGTAAAAACATGAAAACAATGAACGTGTCTAATGAAAAGGAAATGTTGATAGGTTTTTCTACGTGTAGAAAATGGTTTTCTGGATGTTTAAGATGTGTTTATTAAACACTCCCGTTAATGTGATCGCACGTTGGGGTGGAACGGTTTTTGGGGGCCCACGGGGAGTGGTGTCTTCCCCAGAGTAGACATTTCCAGTGTGGTCAGCAATAGCAGAAGAGCCACAGGGCCTTTCACCGTCTCAGGCAGGCTAGCTCAGGAGGCATGAGCAGTGGGCGGTGTGTGTGTGTGGGGGGGGGGTGTCAGGGTCCTCGGACCATGACGCTAGTGTCATCCCGCTGTGTCCTAGAGCAGAGCAGGTACGCTTTCTGCTCACATCTCCTTCAGTGGCGGCTCCCAACGCATCCAAAGCTGGGAACGTTTCTGCTACCAGTTGGAACCATCCTGTGCCCCTCCTCATGCAGAAAGGCACTTACTTAGCCAACCAGGGCCTGATGCCCGGGGCATCCCAGAAGCCACTGCAGATGGCTTGAGGGTTGGGTCTTCTATTCTGGGTGGCACCCCGTCCTCAGCCATTTGAGAGGGACGCTGGCCTTCCTCCGGCTAGGAGCCATGCCCATGGAGCTCAATTCTCAAGATGCTGACGGCTGGCAGAATGGACCGCTTCCTCCACTGGGCACCATTGGTGTTGCCTGTGTTTGGGATCTGGTGATCAGCAGGCCTGGTTGGGGAGGGGGAGGGGGTTCCCTGGGTCCCAGGATAGAGGAAGCTGTTTATGAATGAGTGAGCTGCACCCAGCGCCCTTTACAACACCATCAAAAAGATCTAATACACAGGCCAGAGGTTCAGGAAGTGACCCTGAGCTCAGGGACCCACCTGTGTGGTGTCGGGGGGCTCCCTGACTGCCAGCCAGGCTGATGGGAAGAGGGAAGGGCCTTGCTGCAGAGAGCTGGGAGAGGGGTGGCCCTGGGGCCAGCCACACCCCTTCCCACAACACTCCCCTCCTCCCCCCCCCCCTCCCGTGAGGCCACCTGGCCTCACTCCCAGCTCCCCGAGATCGGGGTCAGTCACAGAGGACCTGGCCGTGGCAGCACCTGGGCAGGACAGAGCCTGCTCTTCCCCAGCACCCTGATGACGAGGACCCCTGAGCGGGCCCACGTGTGGGAATCGCCCCCAGGCTGGAGCCTGGCTGTGTACTGCCCCTCCCCGCCCCTCCCTCACTCCCAGAAGCTCTGCTGTCTGAGTAAGCAGCCGCCAGCCCCGTCACACACTGACAGGCCTAATGCACGGTCTGGAGCCAGGCGGCTCCTAGACTGCAGAAAACCTCCATCGTGGCTACAGATCGGAGGAGCAGCTCCTGACCAAGGGAGGATTCTCTCAGGAGAGGAACACAAAGGCGCGATGCCTATGTGCATCTGGTCCTATACAATAATGTTTATCGAAATGAACTCCAGGAAATCGAGACGAGAGGTTTTCTCTCTGTTGCTGTTTTCTTTTTGTCTTGTTTATTCATTTATCTGCCTTCGGTAGGGTAAGGCAGTCACAGAAATGCAGGGACGAGGGTGAACACTTTGCTGAAAATGAACCACACAACTTGTGGGCAGGGATGGGAGGGAAAAACTGGGAGAGAGCCGGGGAAGGACTCTTTATTTGACTTATGTAGCTGTCACCCCTCTGTACATCAATAAAATAATAACAATAAAGAATGCAGGTAAAAGAAAAAATTCAAGGAATACAGATAAGATGGTCAGAAGCAGTGAGAAATCCTACTGAGGGCTAACTCACACTGTGGATTTCTGAAATATTCTTCTCCGTGGTCAGAGGCCGCACAAGAGTATCGCTGTGGCTCATGAGCCTCCACTCAGTGGCTCACGCCTGTGATCCTAGCGACCCACAGGGCTGAGACCGGAGGACCGTGGTTCAAAGCCAGCTTAGGCAAGACAGTCTGTGAGACTCATCTCTGGTGAACTACCAAGAAAGCTGGAAATGGAGCTGTGGCTCAAGTGATAGAGTGCCACCCTTGTATGGAAAAGCTCAGGGATAGTGTCCAGGCCTTGAGTTCAAAGAAGTGCAGATGTGATGTGGGGTGTGGGGGTCCCACGAGGGAAGAACCAGAGGGCAGCAGAGCACCGGCCTGTCCTGATCTTGCTCTTTAAGCACACCATGATATCCTGAAGCTCTCAGAGCCCAGGAAATCTACATGCTGTAGGAGATCAGGAACTTCCAATTAACTTACTTCAAACTCCATTCCCTTTTTGCAAAGTGAAGACAACAGGCTTCAGTGCTATATTCTTGTTTTCCTAGGATTGGGATTAAATTGAATTCAGGGCCTTGAACTTGCTAGACAAATGCTGGACTTCATCTACACACACACACACACACACACACACACACACACACACACACACACACACACACACACACACACACACACACACCTGTCTTTTTTGGCATTAAATTTGTTATTCAGATAGGATCTCACTAACTTTGCCCAGATTGTCCTCAGAATACAATCTTCTTATCTTCACCTCCAAAGTAGGAAGGATTACAGGCATGCTTTATCATGCCTGGCTTGGTGGGGGTTTTGCACACACATACAACATACACACACACACTAGTCCTAGGGCTTGAACTCAAGGCCTAGGCACTCTACTACTTGAGCCACAGGTCCACTTCTGGCTTTTTTGGTGTTTAATTAGAAATAAGAGTCTCACAGGTTTTCCTGTCTGAGCTGGCTTCGAACCACAATCCTTAGTTCTCAGCCTCCTGAGAAGTTAAGATTGTAGGTGTGAACCATCCAGGCCTGGCTGGTGTTATTTTTTTTTAATGCTAAGCATGGGTATGGAAGATAGAGATTGTAGACCTAAGTACATCCTTCTTTGTGTTTAGAGGCAGAGAGGAGCAGTACTTTAAACCCAACCCTTCTGAGAAACAGGAGGCTTATGAGTTCCTTACGCATGGCTAGACTTTCCTGCAATGTCTCTGCTGTCCTTCTGGGGGATCTGAGATCTCCTCTGCCCTCAGCCCCTCTCTCCAGTGTCACCTCCTCCCTTGGTCCGCCCCCCCCCCCTTCAGCAAGACTCAGGGGGTTCATAGCCCAGCTGCTGGGCAGCCTCGGTCGGAGCTGGCAGAGTGTGGCCACAGACAGTGGGGTCAGGATGCCGGCCCTGTCATCTCAGCCCGGCCTCGCCCCCCACGCTCTCCAGCGACCTGACCCACATTCCTCAAAGTCCCAGTGTCAGTGTAATTAGTAGGCACTCCTCTGTGGAAATCAAAGGGACTCCTCCTCTGTGGTCACTCTCCACAGCAGGCCCCCGGTGGCCTCCTCTGCTGTCCAGCGGCAAGAGGCTTGGCCTGAGGTTTAGACACCAATAGCAGCAACTCCAGCCCTACAGCCCAGAACCTTCCAGCTCTGCTTCCTATGCCACATACTACAGCAAACCTAGAATTAAAACGGTGAATTGGCCACGTCATCATGTATTCACAGAGACAGAAGGCATGCCCGAGACACGGTCCTGGTGGGTGGGTGGGGGCACAAGCCCCTCTGGGGGCTCACACTTGGCCTTGTAGGGTTCCATCACAGAGCTTCTCTTGGATGAGAGATCAATGATGCTCCCTGATTTCTCCTAGATGAACAAAGGTCTATCTGTCCTCCCGGGCTTGGCCTTGGTTCTGGGTAGACACTGGGGTGAGTGCGGGAGTCCAGCACTCACGTGTCATTCCTTGAAGGAATCTCTAGTGGTGCGCGAGGCTGGTCTCCGTGTCCCCGGCAACCATCTGGGACAGGACCCGTGGATGTGGCAGGGTCAGGACCCATGGATGTGCCAGGGACAGGACCCATGGATGTGGCAGGCTGGCTGTGGCTGGTGAGGTGTCTCAGGCTCATCATTTGGAGGGGAGTGAGGGACGAGGGGTGAAGTGGGAGTCTGGGTGGACTCCAGGCTCTGATCTGCCTCGTGGCTGTGTGGACCTGGGCACTGTCCCTGAGCTTCTTTTTGCTCAAAAGTAGCACTCTACTACTTGAGCCACAGAACCACTTCAGGCTTTTCCTGTGTATGTGGTACTGAGGAAGAACCGAGGGCTTCATGCATGCTAGGCAAGCACTCTACCACTAAGCCACCTTTCCAGCCCCAAAGTAAGGAAGCTGTAAGCGAAAGGATGCCAGTCTAGCACAACACCTTGGCAGACAGTCCTGTCTCTCACCTTGGTTTTTGCAGAGAGTCTGGAGAAGCTGCAGAAGGGACAGTGTAGGGTGTAATTTCTTCCCAGTGGAAACTGGAAACCTCTTCGGTGGCGTGTCCTCGGGCTGTCAGCATTCAGGACATGCGGACGGGATAGGTGACCAAATGGTTGAGTCAAAAATGCCAGGGTTTTAATGCAGTGCCAACTGTGAGTACCTCTGGGAGTGGGAGACCAGAGACAGACCGTCCTGACCTTGGAAGGAGCAGGGGACACCATAGCACCCAGTCGGCAACACATTTGGGGCCATTTCTTTGTTCCAACAAAGCCTCGCCCAGTAACTGACGTCTCAGGCAGGGGACGGCATGCTCAACAACATTCAAAGCAAAACACTGGAAGGCAGACGACATTAAGATGACACCGCCCCCCCTCCCGTCAGCCCCCAAGTTCAGATTTTCCGTCTAAGATCTGAACACACGGAACTCACAATTTAGCTTTCAGCCATGGAAACCAAATGCAGTTGTATGCACGAGTATGTATCGGGAGCAAGATAGGAACAGATGCTTTGCCACACCTCCAAAGCTGATCAAGTGAAAGAGCCCTTCCCACTCCCCGCCTCTCCCTCCCGGTGTGCCAGGCACATCGTGGGATAAGGAAGGGGACAGGGCCAAGGACAACCTGGACAGAAGGCCCAGGAACTACCAAAGCAGCCAGGTGATGAGTCTCACCAGTGCCAGTTAGTTCCCTGCTGGAGCCGTTCATACCTGTGGCACTTCCTAGAAATGGAAATCATTGCAATGACCTGGCCCCGCCCACCTCTCTCAGCCCCATCTCCTCCTCTGTCCATTGCTTTTTAGGACTTCAGCTTCTCCAGCCTCTAGGCCTTTGCCCCAAGTAAATCCTGGTCTGCATTTTCCATCCTTGATATCGGCAAAGCCCTCCAATGTACGAGTGCTACTGTCTCTTGTGAAGCAGCTCCTTAGGGTACCAACCTGGCCAGAGGCCGGACTGTGCTCTGGGGTGGAGATCAGCTCAGCTTGCTCTCCAGCGCAGGGACCCGACCACCAGCCAGCCAGGCCTGTCTGCCATGATGTTCCCCCTGCACAAACTTGTCCCTTCTTTTTATTCCAGCCCCGCACGCATGCCATCTCCCTCCAGAAGGCCCCTCCCAGCTCTCCAGGGCCTTGTCACCTGTCACTCATGCCTCCGAAGCATTTTCATGGGGTCAGTGTGGCGGCTGGGACGGGTCCATGGCTGAGGACTGGTCCTATCTGAGGGCAAAGCCCAGCTGCTCTTCTCACTTGATGTCACTTTGAACAAGCAGCTTAAATCCTCTCTGAGCCTCGGTCTCCTCACATGCAAGACAGACAGAAGGAAGAACAGACGATCCCAATTTGGGGGTGTGAGCATAGGCCGAGTCGGCAGGTGAACATTCAAAGAGCCACAGCTGCGGCTTCCCAGTGAGTGTGTGGGTTCAGAAGCCAGGCCCTTCCTTGTCTTCAGCACACACTATTTCCCTTCTTCTCTTCTGCTCAGTTCTTCCTCTCTGGGCAGCAGCAGGGGAGATGGGTTAGAGAGAGCATAACTTACCAGGTGCCAGCAGTTCATGCCTGCCATCCTAGCTACTCAGAAGGCTGAGATACAAGAATGGAAGTTTAAAGCCAACCCAGGCAGACAAGGCCAAGAGACTTTGATCTCCAATTAACCAGCAGAAAAAAAAACCAGAGATGGAGGTATGGCTCAAGTGGTAGAACACCAGCCTCGAGCAAAAAAATTCAGGCAAGAGTGCAAGTTCCTGAGTTCAAGTCCAGTATCTGCACCAAAAAATAAAAGTTAAAAAAAAAAAGAACACAAGTTGGATCCAACCTCTGCAGCTTAATTGCTTAATTCTGAATCTCCAATTCCACAGTGCCCCAAGGGAAAGCAGTTGTACGTTAGTTGGGGAGAAGCCAAAGGAAATAGCAGACCTACTATGTGCCTTTCCTATTTCATGTATTAAATAAGATCTTCAATCGGACAGTCTTCACCCTGACCACTTTGATAAAACTATGCTACCAGCCAGTCCACTTGTGCAAGAAATCGAAAGCCCAGCTTTTTAAGGGTAGCTAAGTATATTATGTTCTCCTAAACTTAAAGCACAGAGAAGTTCTGCTTAGTGTCAGCCTAAAGATCACTCATATTCTCCTTTACCTCTACATCTGAAGTCGTTTCCTGTTTGATTTCATCAAAACACATTTTGAAACTTACATAAGTATTACCCAGAACATGAGGCTATTTCATGACCCATGTTTGTCACCTAATGGACATACTTTCTACAAAAATAATCTGTTCCTTGTGACATCAAATAAGTTTCTGTGAACTGAGGTGTGTACAGAGAAAAAAAAAAGCCTTCAGACAAAGTAGCTTTCGAATGAGCAGAATTCTGGGTAGATTAATTTTCCAAATTCCTGCCAACATTTTTTGGTGTGTGCCAGTCATGGGGCCTTGCACTCCTGCTTGGCTTTTTTTTTTTTGCTCACAGCTGGCGTTTTACCACTTGAGCTGTGCCTCCACTACCAGCTTTTTGGCTGATTCATTGGAGATGAGAGTCTCACAGACTTTGCTGCCCAGGCTGGCTTTAGACCACGGCCCTCAGCCTCCAGAGTGAGCCACCAGTGCCCAGCTTCAACCTGCGTCAATCATCTGGCTGGCGTGAGGCCTTTCTCGTGAGAACACGGCTAGCGCCGTGTGCAGCGTGCGACAGTAGCCTTCCTCGGGGAAGTGTTATGGGGACGGTGACACACTGGTCCCTGGGGATCTCCGTCAGCAGCGCTGGGTTCTTCAGGGAGATTCCTGAGGCGGGAAACTCTGGCCTTCGAACATTTGAACAGCAACGGGCGCAAGGAAAAATAAGAGCTGGACCCGACCAAGGGGAATCCCTACACAAAAGAAGGAAGTACAAACAATGAGGAGCTACCCCACGGAGCTCGGGGGGAGGAAGCTGGAGCGGTGTGCGCTGCAGGGAGACAGCCCGCTCACCCGTGGCACGAATCCAGCAGCCACCAGCCGCTCTGGGCAGCCTGCCACGCCCTGCCGAGCAGCCACGGCTGGGGGTCCGTGCATCCTGCGGTCCTCGGGATGCGTGACAGCGTTCACATGAGTCTCACCTGGCTGAGTGGCCTGGACAAAGCGCTTCCCACCAAAGCTTGTCACTTCTCTCAGTGGATGGGATCCAAAAGGGCCACCCTCAGGAGGGTTGAGTGACTCTGATGACAGAACTCTGGGTGCCTGGGGGTGGACATGTGCTTACGGTGACCCAACCGCTCTGTCCGGTAGGTTGTGTGGGTGGGAGGCGCGTGGTAAAGACCTCACAGCTCCAAGGGCACAGGGATCAGGGTGTGCCAGACATTCAGAGGCGCGGACAAGCCTGTAAGGTCCAGGGCCTGGTGAGGCATCTGTCAGACACAGGATGAACAAAATCAGTGGCAAAGGCGGCCTTGTAGAGCAAGGGACGGCAGGTGATCTTCACAGTGAACTACCCCAGAACCACCGGATCCTCATCCAAACAATCACTGAGCTGGCTCCCGTCCAAACACACAGAGTCACTTTCAGGCACACAGTAAATCCGATGCTTGTACATGCTGGACGAGAGAGTGAGTTACATGCTGGCATCAGCTGTGGACTCTGTGTGTGTGTGTGTGTGTGTGTGTGTGTGTGTGTGTGTGTGTGTGCATGCGCGCACACATGCACGTGAGAGCCAGTACTAGAATTTGAACTCAGTCCTGGGCACTGTCCCTAGTGTTCTACCACTTGAGCCACAGCTCTACTTCTGGCCTTTTTTGCTGGTTCTATGGAAATAAGAATCTCACCGACATTCCTACTTGGACCAGCTTTGAACCATGATCCTCAGAGCTCAGTCTCCTGAGTAGCTAGGATGACAAGCGTGAGCCATCCGTGCCTGCCTACAGGCTGTGTTTTTAAGAGCTGCCCCTGAAGAGCACACCCCTGGGTCCAGCACTCCACGGATGAAGGCAGCCCAGCAAGCACAGCCCGGACCCTGCGGCCATCCACAGCGATCCTGACACCAACTCTACTTTCCTCTTTCAAAAAATAATATTTTAATTAATTTAATGGCCCAGCTTTTCATTCAATATGGCTTCTGTTATTTTTGGTTCTGCAGTTTTCATGCACATATCAGAATGACTTTGTTGGTTTCCAGATAGGACACACACACACACACACACACACACACACACACACACCTCAAGAGTGTATTCCTGTCTATCAGAGTCCTCAAGCAAGAAGTAAAGAACTAGTGTTCAGAGAGGCATGGGCTTAGAAAAGCACACATCAGGAAAAGTGAGGTCCCTGTAGCTTTAAGACTGCTGCTCCCTTTAGGAAGAGGACCCAAGGCTGGGTGCCCAGGGTTCACTTGTAATGTCAGCCAATTGCAGGTAAACCCTGAGCACATGCCTGGGAAGTGCCTGAGAACCTGGAGATACAGGGTGTGTGAGTGAGCCCCCCCCCCCCCCCCCCCCCGCCACCATGGGTCCATCTGAGGAGCCCTGGACCAGGCCACAGGAACCTGGACCCCATCCCTCCCCTTCCAGTCCCTGCTGCCCGTCACATTGATCTTCTGCTCCCAACCTCCATTCCAGGGATGTCTCTTGCTGACCCACAGGTCAGGCTAAGGGGAGACCACATTCCTCTCCCCTTTTGCTGCATAGCTCACATTCTTTCTAGGAAATCCTTGTCCTAGAATGGACTAGGAATTATCACCATGGCGAGAGTTGAGAGCACCCAGAGACACTTAGTTTCAAAAACTTGTCTATAGCCCTTTGTTATGCTAAAAGAATAAATCTGATAAAAATTAAAAAAAACTAACTAAAAATTAAACAAGCTGGGTGTCTGTGGCTCCTGCCTGTAATCCTAGCTAGTCTGAGGATCATGGTTCAAAACCAGCCCAGGCAGGGAAGTTCACGAGACTTGTATTTGCAGAGGTGGAGGTATGATTCAAATGAGAGAGCAGTAGCCTTGTGCAAAAATAGCTCTGGGATAATGCCCGGGCCCTGAGTTCAAGTTCTAGTACTGGCACAAAACCAAATCTAAACAAAATTGCATTCTCAGTTGTGTTCTAGCCATTACTTGTTACTTTCCAGCTAAGATGGAAAACCTCTGTCACAGTTGGTTTAACTCTTATTTATTTGTAAGTTGGGTGTACCTCCTGCTGGCTCCAATAAGAGTTAAGAATTGGGCTGAAGGAAATCCACTCTCCTCAACAATGGTAAAAATTAATTTCCCAGAACGTCAGAGTGTATGTAAAAAAAAAAAAAGAGTACCCACTGCAACAGCCCTATGGATTCAATCAGCCAGTACTATAAAGACAGAGAGAATGGTGATCTCTTTTTATTTAAGAGACTTCCTGATCACCATGCTCATCCTGCAAGTGTGCTCCTGCTCCAAGCACTCCCTAGGACAATTAGCTTCGCAAGTCATCCTTCTTCTGAGACCTTGGCTTGTATTTCAAACATTTCACATCCCACCGCTCAGCCCTAAATCAAGCTCCAAATGGAAGCACTGGCACAGAAATAAAAATGCAAAGAATTATGTGTGTCATTTATCTGGGCAGTGAAGTAGCTGTTTAAACATCCCTCCTACTTTTCACAGAGACCTGTGCTTCCTGGAGCCCACAGGGAACCATGGCTGGGTGAGCTCCGTTTTGGTAGGAGCTTCATTTTGTAGCCTGTTGGAATTCAGTCAGCCCGCTGCTGCACCTTTTTCTGAGATGGAACATTGCTGCTGTTGATCGCAAGTGTGGGAGACAAAACCCCACTATTTACTTCCCGTGCCTTCGGGACAGCGGTGGCTGGTTCTGAGTGCTCAGAGCTCTGCTTTCCCTGGGAGTTGAGGCCCCTGCTCAGGCCCTTACAGATCTCAGCAGCTGAAATGCCAGGGGTGGGTTCCCCACTGCAGCCAACAACTCACGCTCCCACGAAGCTTTCGGGTGGGACCTGACCACAGCCTTCCCCCCTCCACCCCCCACCCCACCCCGGCATCTGGGTGTTTGTAAGAAGCCACCAGTCACTGGTGACAATTTGGCGCTTCTGAAGTCCCCGGTCTGGGCATCAGACCCTCTGCCACAGACCTCCTGACCCTGGAATTCTAAATCATTTTGGATTCCAGGTAGAGGAAGGGAATAAGAAAAGTCCAGAAGCAATCTCTACTAAACAAGATAATTTGGTATTCTTATCCACTAGAGAGAGGAGTCTATGTGCATCTGTCTGTAAGAAGATGAGTCTGAGCTTGCGCCTACTGTGCTTTCCATGCTGCTAACGTGTGGTGAAGGAAGGCATGTGGGTATAATGCCTACTTGTTGCTGTTTTGGAATAAAAAGGAATCTTTTTTTAAAAAACTATAATTCTAGCTGTAAGCTGGTGGCTCACTCCTATAATCCTAACTACTCAGGAGGCCGACTCTTATCTCCAGTTAACCAGCAAAATGCTGGAAGTCAAGGTGTGGCTCAAGTGGCAGAACACCAGCCTTGAGTGAAAATTCAAGCAAGGAGAGTGAAGCTCGGGGAGGGGGGGAAATAAAGCACAGGGGAAAACAAAACACTTCATGATTCTAAAAAGTTAACATCACAGAGGCAGGACGAGCCGCACACCAGGGTAGAAGGGACCCATCACAACAGTCTGAGGGACAGGGACTTTACCCCAGAAATGAAGCGCAATGGGCCATGGCAGTTGATGGATGCAAACATCTCCTGAAGTGCTGGCTTTCTGCGGTGCGGTCAGATCCAGTGCCAAGTTCAAGGACCACTTCCCATGTGGTCTCCATGGCATCATGCACAGATATCAAGTTTAGAGTGAGACACTCGAGATGTGGCCTGACAGGTGACTCTGGACCATAGCTGGGGAGCCTGGTCTGCCCACAGGCTGCGGAGACACGCCCAAAGCCACAGGCCAAAAGGCACAGAGATGGAAGTGGATGGAGAATGGCTTCTTCCAAGCCCTTGGCAAGGGTCTGCTTCCTCAGAGATTCATCCCCGGCCAGAGAGACAGATGGGACGTGGCCAATGTCATCCACAGATTAATTAGCACTAGGGCTTGGATCCCAGTCAAATGCAAATGTCACAATACTGTGAAGATAATGTGATAAATGATTTAGGTGGAATGCCAGAGGGCTCACACAGATAGGGATGATTAATCTCTTTTATCCCTGTCCACTTATGACTGGAATGATTTTAATTGGAGATCACAATAAAAGTTTAAGAAGAGACACACAGCTGGAGAGTCACAAAGCTCTGGGGCTTGCAAGAAGAAATTGGAAGTTCCATTATGATTTGGTTATATCATGGATTGCAAGTTGTTCATGAACTGGATGCCATGATTCATCACATCTGTAACCCTAGCTACTCAGAAGGCTGAGCTCTGAGGATTGAGGTAGGAAGCCAGCCAGACAGGAAAGTCCATGAGACTCTTATCTGCAATTAACCACCAGAAGTGGGGAACTATGGCTCAAGAGGTAGTGTGCCAGCCTTGAGCAACAAAGCTAAGGGACAGTGCCTAGGTTCTATGTTCAAGGCCCAGAACTGACACAGAAAAGAAAGCAAGAAAGCAAGAGAAAGCAAGCAAGCAAGCAAGGGGGGGGGGGGGGGGGAGGGAGGAAGAGAGGAAGGGAAAGGAGGGAAGGAGGGAAGGGAGGAAGGAAGGAAGGAAGGAAGAAAGGAAGAAAGGAAGGAAGGAAGGAAGGAAGGAAGGAAGGTAGAGAAGGAGGGAGGGAGGATGGTGGGAGGGAGAGAGAGAGGGAGGAAGAAAGACAGGAAGGAAGGAAGGGAAGGAAGGAGAGAAAGAAAGTTGTTCATGCAACCAAGTTGTCCTCTGGCATCTGAATGATCTCAGGTACGCAAGGACTCAAATAAGGAGCTTACAGACAAACTTTCTCAAAGAACTCTTTATTCATGACTCAAAAGTAAGGACAGATTGGCCAAAATGCAGTTAAAGAAAAAAACAATGTGTGTGTGGGGGGGAGGATGGGAAGGGATGGGAAGGGGAAACAAAGGAGGAGGCTACAATGCTTGATAAGAAATGTACTCATTATCTTGCCCATATAATTGTAACCCCTCTGTACAGTATTTTCACAATAAAAATAAATAAATAAATTAATTAAAATCTACGATCAAAAAAAGAAAAAACAATGTGTCTTTTTGGATGACTATGTATCATTGTTGCCTAATTGTAACAGACTAGATCAACTATTTGACAGATTATATTATTCAAAAAAATGGCTCAGATTTAGAACAAACAAGGGATCCAAAAACAACTTTATAGAGCAGGCTAGAATTCCAGGTCTTGTGAATATCTTAGGACAATTCCCAAAGGTTTTGTGCCTTTCTAACAGAATTGCACAGGTGTGTAGATTTTCTGTGTAACTGTGTCAGTGATAACACTGAATCCACAGTGCGTGAGGAGTGAAGTACATGAAGGGGGTATTAACAAAGAGGAGGCCCGGTGCCAGTGGCTCACACCTGTAATCCAAGCTACTCAGGAGGCTGAGATCTGAGGATCCTGGTTCAAAGCCAGCCCGGGAAGAAAACTCCATGAGACTCTGATCTCCAGTGAACCAACAGAAAGCCAGAAGTAGTACTATGGCTCAAAGTGGTAAAGTACTAGCCTTGAGAAAAAAAAAAAAAAAAAAGAAGCTCAGGGACAATGCCCAGGCCTTGCGTTCAAGCCCCTTGACCCACACAAATAAAATTAAAAAACCACAGATGAACCAATCAAATGATGGCAGCTCCCTACCACAAGGGCTGACATTTTAGACGTTAGAAGTGTTAGAGTTGAGACGTGAGCTGAGCTGCGTGGAGCTCTGCTTCCCCATGACAAGATCTCCACCGCACACTGGAGCTGCTGCTGGCATACCCAACCCGCCGGCCCTGCCCACAGCCCTTGCTGCCTTATCTTGGTTGACTTCCACAAGAAGCCGTGCAAAGCCCACTTTTCCTTCATCCCACCCACGGATGCCTCTCTGGGGAGGCAGAGGGCAGTGGGGGGAGGGAAGCTGATGACTGAAGCCCACGTAACCACACTTGGCACTTGGTGAAATGACCTCCAATTACCAAGCCAATCCTTCCAGCTCCCTTAGTGTGCTGGCTCGGCTGGTGTTCTACCACTTGAACCAAACCACATCTCCAGCCTGGAGGTGTGTAGTTATTTGGCAAATGAACTCTCTCAGGCTTTTCTGCCTAGACTGGTTCCTAAACCACAGTCTTTGGGACTTCAGCCTCTTGAGTAGCTCGGATGATAGGTGTGAGCCCCCAGACTGGCTACCACTATTTGGGGTTTAGGTGGTACTGAGGTTTGAACTCAGGGCTTTGGCTTGCTAGGCAGGTGCTTTATCATTTGAGCCATACCCTCCAGTCCCCGCTAATACATTTTTGAGCATCCCTTTTGGTTCTAAACAATGGTCCTGTTCCAGCATTGTTTGCCAAGTGACAGCTAGCAAACAAGCAGCTAGCCAACCATGAAACCATCAATGGAGCAGACTGTAGCGAGAGCAACCATGGTGCCTATCTGGTGGACCCCTCACTTAGCACAGGGGTAACAGATGGCAGACGCCATTTAGAGAATCTTCAAGGACCAGGTTAGTCAGATAAAGATATAAGAGGCTCAAACCAGAGAGAGAGAACTGCGAATGCCAAGTCCTCTGGGCAGAAAATGGCAGAAGCCAGAAAGAGATGGGGAGGGGGGTGGGTGGGAAGAGAGGGACAGGAGAGAATGAGCACATGAGCTCCTAGAAGAAAAGCAAGTCCAGGGCTTTGTGTGCTGAGGTGGAAGCTTGGATCTCGTTTGTGTGTGTAGATCTGTCAGGTTCGTGGTGAGATCTGATGATTTCATTCCAAGATCCAAAATGGCGGTCATGTGGAACCCTACCTCAGTGGACAGGAGAGGCAGCAGTGGAGAGGAGGAGGCGGGCCAGGAGTGGACGGGTTGTATTTCCGCCAGCTTTGGATGATAGTTAAGGAAATAGCAGAGGATGCTGTCCTTGGAGACAAGGACAGCCGCACCTGCAATGACCCAGGGGCGGGGAGTGGGAAAGGGGAGGTGATGGGAGGTAGGGAAGGAGCCAGCCGGGGGGCGTCAAGAGCTGTGTGTATCACCCATCGGAGATACCAAGCGTGCAGTTCCACGCGCGGTCTGGAGTTGTGGGAGGTGTTGGAAGTGGAGATTAGAAAAAAAGTGCAGATGTGATTTGCTGATGGCGTTGGTTCATTCATTCATTTATTTATTTAAAGTCCTGGCACTGACCCAGGCTGTCAAGCATAAGACCGCAGATAGAAGAGGGTGATAGGGATGGAGTGCGAGGTCAAGGGAACTCTCCGAGGGTGAGCAGAGGAGGCAGAGGCAGCATGGAATCCAGACAGGGACAGCCAACAAGCACAGAGAGCACAGGGAGTACGCTGAGAAAGAGCCAAGACAGAACGCATCTGCAGGAACTAGAGGGTCTGACCTTCTGGGCACCAGGCCCGGACGATGACGCAGGTCCAGGGAGCAGCAGCCTCACTCCAAGGAGGAGCAAGGCACGCAGAGCCCCCGCTGGCCCATCAACTCACAGCTTGAGTTTACTGTGTGTTTAGCCTTCGACGTCTGACCGTATCACTAACTCCTTGATTAGTTCTATCTGTAAAGGGAGCGTTTCAGAAAAACAGGAAAAGGGATCCAAATTGGAAGGGAAAAAAGTACTACTTTGAAAGTTCACTTTAAAGAGTTGAGGAGCCAGGTACGGTGGCACACTGTCCTGGGGTCCCAGCACTAGGAGGCAGAGACAGGAGGATCTGGAGTTTGAGGCCATGCTAAGCCACAGTATAAGCTACTATCTAAAAACCAATGAAAGAAAAACACTGAAGGATGGGCTGGGAAGGTGGCTCAGTGGTAGAGTGCTTGCCTCCCATGCATGAAGCCTCAGTACCACATAAGCAGAAAAAGCCAGAAGTGGCACTGTGGCTCAGGTGGTAGAGTGCTAGCCTGAGTGCTAGCAAAAGAAGCTCAGGGACAGTGCCCAGGCCCTGAGTTCAAGCCCCAGGACTGGCAAAAAAGAAAAAAATGCAGGAGTCAAGTTTTTTCTCTCCATAGTTAACAATCATGCACACACACACACACACAGACACACACACGAACACAGAAATCTTTAAATAGATGTTTTACTCACCTGTGCAAGAAGTATTTCATGTTTTGAGGAAAATCGATGTCGCTCTACTTGTGAATTTGGAAAGGGTGTTATAAAGAATCTTAGGTGTGGTCCGTCATGCGCACTACACGGGGTGACATCCGGACAGCATCGCCCTTTGTCTCCATTTGCCTTGTCATCTTCTCCTCCACCAGTGTCCACTCTCTCCACAGCAGCAATATAAAAATGAATCCTGTTGATTGAATATCTGGGTTTGTTTATATAGGCTGTCTCAAAATGCCAGGCTTGTTTGTTCTGAGTGAAATAATAGAATGAGAAAGAGAAATGGCAGGGTTAGGATGAAGATAATTATGTCAACTTCGGACGTTATTCTTCTGTAGAAAAGGTTAATGTCTTTTGCAAGCATTAGAAAATATATTTCAATGTCACAGCCTTTCACAAAGTAATTATGCACCAGGCCAATAAAAATTGTTCATAGTGACTTTGCCTCAGGAAAGAAATTTGGATGCTAAACAGGAGGCCAGAACAACTTTTGAGGGCTACAGAGTGACATTTTATTGTGCATGAAAGACATTCCTAGACCTTCATCATACAGACCACAACAGCCATAATAAAATCAATATAAAAAGGAAAGCTTACCGGGCACCCGTGTCTCAAGCCGTCATCCAAACTACTCAGGAGGCTAAGAACAAGTTACTAGTTCAAAGCCAAACCAGATAGAAAAAATCTGAAACTTATATCGAATCATCCACCGAAAAACAAAACAAAAACCCTGAAGTGGAGCTGTGGCTCAAATAGCAGAGCTCTAGCCTCAAGCAAAAAAGCTAAGGGACAGTGCCTAGGGCTTGAGTTAGGGAAAAAATAAATAAATAAATAAAAGGAAGGCTCTACATTCAAAACTCCCATTACAATGCCATTTGTAATGCCAAATAATAGGAAAAAAACAGCAAAAATAAGGAAATTGGTAAGTTAGGGCATGGCTATGGATTGGAATATTATATACACAAATGATTTTGAAGGTTTAGATTATAGGAAAATATTTATTTTAAAACAACATCTATTCTTCTTAAAGAATGAGGAAACAACCAAATAAAAGATGTCAGAAAGTAGACAGTCTAACAAAGGTTGTTTCAAAAGGGAGCACTGAGTCACACCCTCAATTCTGACTTTTTTTTGTTGTTGATCATGGGGCCTGAACTCTGGGCCTGGGCGCTGTCCTTCAGCTCTTCAGCTCAAGGCTAGCGCTCTACCACTTGATCTACAGCACCACTTCCGGCTTTTTTCTGCTTATGTGGTGCTGAGGAATCGAACCCAGCGCCTCAAGCCTGCAAGGCAAGCGCTCTGCCACTGAGCCACCTTCCCAGCCCTCAATTCTGACTTTTCTCTGCTGCAGTTTTTTTTTTTTTCTTTTTTTTTGATCGGTCGTGGGGCTTGAACTCTGGGCTTGGTGCTGTCCCTGCGCTCTTCAGCTCAAGGCGAGCGCTCTATCGCTTGAGCCACCGCACCACTAATTCTGACTTTTTACTGATCGTTTGGAGATAAGAGTCTCTCTGATTTGTCTGCCTAGGATGGCTTCAAACCTTGATCCTCAGATCTCAGTCTCGAGTAGTTAGGATGGCAGGCGTGAACCACCAGCACTGGGTGATCTAAGTTGAAGGAATGGGCTCTCATAAATGTGAGCTCTGGATGGGCGTCAGTGGCTCACACCTGTCACCCTAGCTACTCAGGAGGCTGAGATCTAAGGATACAGTTTGAAGCCAGCGTGGGCAGGAAAGTCTGTGAGACTTCTTTCTCCAATTAACTATTCATAAAAAGCCAAAAGTGGTGCTGTGGCTCAAATGGTAGAGCGCCAGCCTTGAGCACAAGAGGCTCAGGGGTAGCACCCAGGTCCTGAATTCAAACTCCAGATTGGCAAAACAACCACCCAACCAACCAAATAAATAAATATGGGCTGGGCACTCTAGAGCTTACAGAGCATGCCAGCATCTGGAGGCCCAGAGAAAAGGAGATGCTATAGAGCTCAAGTCCCAAGGCTGTCTGGAAGGAGAATTTGCTTGGGGAGAGGAGGTAGTGTCTCCATCTTTTTTGGATAAGGCTCACACCAAAGTGTGGAGTTTCCTCTGCTTTATTGAAAGTCAGTCAACCTAAATGTAAATCGCATCTAAAACCATCCCTCACAGCAACACCTAGCTGGTGTTGACTTGGCCAAAAAAAATAAAGAAAGAAAGAAAAAATATTTAAAACTGATTGCACAAATAGAAACGATGAACCACCCAGAAGCATGGTCCTAAGCAGAGAATACAGGAGACAGGGCCAAGGCAAGACAGGCTTAGCAGTTAAACAAGGATCATACCAGAGGGCAAGCTGGATTGCAAACTAACGTGGACTCAGCTCTAGGGGGCTTACATAGAGGGCCATTCATTCCCAGCCTCCCGAGGGCCTGGAGTCCCTACGAGGCCAGTCTTCTAGCCCTCTGCAAGGCCTAGGAAGAAAGGTCTGCCCCGCCTGGATACAACCGGCTAGGCAAGGACCCACAGAATCATTCTTCTTTTCCACCAACTTGAACTTGAAGAATTGAAAGCTTTTCAACCATGAAAGGCCATGAACGGAAGGACCACAGGAGAAGCAGTCCACAGAGGCCTCAGGAAGAGCGGTGAGAACTGAGTGGGTGGAGGCACACGGAGAGGGCAGGCAGGGGAGAGGAACGTGTCCTGGGGTGAGGAGGAAACACCTCAGGGTATTTCATGACCCTGTGTGCATTAGTCAGGGCTCTCCAGAGAGGCTGGGCAGGGGGATGGCAGACTTGTAGCAGGCTAGGTAGCTACAGGAGAGACAACGCGTTAAAATTGGCTCAGGTGATTAAGGAGGCTTAGAGCTGGAGGCCAGCAAATGCTGGCAGTGGGGAATCTAGGACCCAGAGCTGCAAGAATGCAAGAGTCCAAAGAATGGGAAGCCTAGTATCCAAAAACAGAAGGAGGACAGTCAGAGCCAGGGGACAGATGGACACAGACGCCATTCCTCCCCAGGGCCAGGCCTTGCCACATAAAGGGTGGTGTGCCAGTCCACGCACGTGCTCATCTCCTGTAGCTACATCCTGATAGACACTCCCCACGTCAAGCCGAAATAGGTTTCTAGGTATTCCTTAATCCTGTCAAGTCCACGCCTAGAATTAACCACCGTATCATGTTAAACCAATGTGTCACCAGGGAGTTTTCAGTCAATCGCCCCAGGGTCTGGTGGCTTTGTCCTGCTTTCCCTCAAGATGCACAGGGTGAGCATCAGGCTCAGGGGTGACCTAGGCCAAGCCGTGTGTGATCCTTGGAATTGCGGAGAGCCCAGGCACCACGTAAGCACACCGCCTGGACCCGAAGCCCCAAGCCTGCCCACAGCCTGCACGTGTGAGTCCTTGAGGAACGGGGGGAAGGGAGAGTCGGCCAACAATCTCCTTCCTCAGACCTTAGCTGGGTGTGCTGTTCACGCAGTTATTGCTGGTAACGTGCAAGGGCGATTGTTTGTTTCAGGGAGGAATTGGCACGTGGATACAAAAGCCTGGGACACACAGGCGTGAGTCCTCTGGCTTCCCCAGGGTGTGGCTGGCTTTTGAGCTCGGGTCTCCCTGGGGTGGGCACGCTGGTCATCACTGTTGACATTACCACTGGGAGGCTTGCCGAGGGAGCTTAATTACTTCCTTAATTAAGCTCCTTAGGTTTGCATTCAGGAGTTCTGTAACCTTTCACTCCAGAGAGGCTGCTCCTTTTGAATTGCCTGTGGTTCATTAAAATATTACCTAAGACTTGTAATTGTTTCTGCTCATGTAAAGAAGTTTCTGTTGTTGTTTCGTGCTGGGGATTGCACCCTGGGTCTCGTGCACGCAACGCCCCTACTCTGCCACTGAGCTACACCCCTTGGTCCTCATTTGAAACGTTTGAACACTTACTCAAAACGTCAAAGTTCCAAGAAGCATAAAAAATGGCTGAACACTGGCAAGAGTTTTAGAAACCATAGAAACCACAAAAACAAGCTGTCGGGTTGTTAGGGAGGGAAGCAAATAGACTGTGAGATAACATTGAAGGTTTACTTTGATGAAGCTGGCAAGAGCCCCAACAAGAGAACAGTTCCAGCTGCATAGGGCGGAACTGGGACCCCAGACCTCTCCTGGAGGAGGGTGGGGTGCAGTGATCAAGAAAGACACAGGCTCAGAACTCAACGGCTTCCCTGTGGAACACAGGGGTCCAACAGGGGGTCACCATGACCAAGTAAGTCCAACTGTAGTACCATGGTAAAAGCACATAATAATCCCAGGAACCCGGGACTGTGTTCTAATTACTAGAGTAAAGGGAGGGTCACGCCCTAGGTGAATTAAGGTTGTTGATGCTGATCTGGAAATAGGGAAATGATCTTGGATACTCCCGGGGTGTCCGAGTAATCACTAGGTCCTCAAACACAGAAGAAGGAGGAGGAGGGGGAAGAGGAGGAAGAGGAAGGAGTTGGAACAGTGAGTTGTAAGAAGAAATGGTCCTGCAGTGTGGGCTTTGAAGAAGTCCAAGGCCATGGAACTGGTTCTCCTGTAGCCATCTCCCAAAGGAATCCAACCCTGGACACCTCCGATTGCAGTGCAATAGGACTCATGTCCCACTCCACAGAGACAGAACTGTAGGAGGACGTGTGTGTGGTCTGCCAAACCTGTGCCTGTTAGGCCAGCAGCAGACAACAAATACAGTCACAAGTCACTTAACAACAGACAGCTGATCTGAGAGACTCATCACTGAATGAGCTCCACATGGATTAGAGACAACAGAGCCTAGCTACACAAAGGAGAATGGCTGGGACACCAGCAGGAGATACAATCACAAGGGCAGGAGGCACGTTGTCCACTCAAAGGTCCTGGGTTTTTCCTACAATACTGCCAACTTCTGCTAATGACAGGACGCCTTCCAACAAATCTCAGATTTTTACTTTATCACGCCAATTAAGCACATGAACTTTTAGCTTGCTTTGGGGCACAAACTTAGTTTGTGGTGAGCGGATTTTTTTACAAAATGGAGAGCGGGACCTCAATCAACAGCTCACACAATGATTTAAACACAATTGGGCCACAACCCAGGACTGATAGAGAGCCATTCTTCCTCGACTGAGCTGTGAGAGGCACCCACAGCCATTTTTTTGTTTGTTTGTTTGTTTGTGTGTTTTAGAAATTTCTTTTGAGGGCTGGGAAGATGGCTCAGTGGTAGAGCGCTTGCCTTGCATGCCTGAGGCCCTGGGTTCGATTCCTCAGCACCACATAAGCAAAAAGAAAAAAGCCGGAAGTGGCGCTGTGGCTCAAGTGGTAGAGCGCTGGCCTTGAGCTGAAGAGCTGAGGGACAGCACCCAGGCCCAGAGTTCATGCCCCACGACCGGACCCAAAAAAAAAAAAAGAAATTTCTTTTGACTTTTTAAAATGTTTTATTGTTGTTGTTGTTGTTGACTGGTCAAAAGCATGTCAGTAAAGCTGGCTTACTCTTTTCTAGCAAGTAGAATCACCAAAGTTGGACGGAAAAAGGCCAAGTGTAATGGAGATGGTGATCTTATTATATACTGAAGACATGAGCTTCGCATAAAACAGGTCCACATCTTCTCCACTCCGTGGTGTTTTTCTCTCTGCAGAATTAGACTTCTGTGCTCAGTTCAGTGGAAGCACTCCACAGCACAGATTGAGATCACTAACTGATTTCCAAATCCTGCTCCCACACTTGTTAATAATTACTCAGAATTTACTACAGCATCTGCTTAAACCAGAATCAAACCTAATTCTCCATTCAGGAAAAAAAAAAGTTTATGTTAGAAAACGGAAATTGTGCCCAGATTTCAGCTTTGTACCTCTGCTTAAACCATTCCAACAGATAAAGTCTTATTCTGGGAGACAATGCATGGGGTTCTATGCAGAACAGAATCCTTTAAAAATAGAAAATAGGACCTCCTGTCAATACAGATATAACTGAAATGACCTCTATGAATCCTGGGCCAGCGTTCTAGAAGAGCATGGAGCCACTGCCCTGATCTCGAACTCGGCACATACCTGCCCTGGAGTGGAGCCCAAAGGCTGTGTGGTCACTGAAGGGGAAATTCTCTCTCATAGCAAAAGTGGCTCCGAGGGTGCTGGGTGCTGGGTGGGGCGGGGAAGAGGCTCTAGCTTTCTGGCCCAAGTCCTACAGATGAGGGTGGTGGGGTGACAGGAAGCAGTGTGGACAGGCCAGGTTGGAACACAGAGAATGTGGCTGAACGAGCTCTGTGCCACGTGCCATCTAAGGGGAGTGCTCAGGGCCCCCGCGCATTGCCAGGAGCAAGGCCAGACCATGGAGACGGGAGGTGAGGGGTGTGAGGCAGCCAAGGGGGCTCGGGGCCTCGTCCACACCAGGCGGACGGCTCAAGAGGCTGGTGGGACGAAGGACCCGCTGCCCTCGGTGTGACGACTGTCCCCCGGACATGGCTCCTGGGGCTGAGTTTCCACATCTCTGATCCTGCTCTGCGACTTCTGCCTTCACGTCCCCTTTGGCATTCCAGAGTACAGGGCTCCAGTCAGAAAGGAATGCCTTGGGTCTGAGTCATGGTCTGTTGCTATCTGCTGGGAGCTCCCTGCATGGGGACATCCTGTCACTCGGAGTTACCCACAGCAGCAGGCCGGGCGTGGCACGGAGACGTAGAAGACAGGAAGTGGAGGGCTCTGCGTCCTACCCACTTGGCAGGGCACTTTCAGCTTCCTGGGTTAGAGAACTCCACCCACCGCAAAACCCACTTCCTCAGCCAACTTGGGGCGCTGGCATGAAAGGGAGGGAGGGTTAGGGAGAAACTCAGTGGGGAGGCGATGGCCCCTCACCTTGTGCTTTTCTTGTGCTGTCAAGACCCCCTCTTTCGAGACTGCTGGGCCACAAGATGAGCATGATGGGCGTGAAAGATAAAGGGACAGCGTGCGGCGGAGCTGTGTTCCCTCCTCACCCGAGCATCCAACCCTGTCAGCTGGAAATAACACGTCACGTGAGTAAGTTGGGGGGGGGAAGTACTCAGTTTTGGGTGCTATGTGAGCCCCACCCAGAGAAGGGGCTGCTAAGAAGTATGACTGGAATCGTTGAACAGAAGCTTGCCTTCTACCCCAGGACACAGGGCCCGGGAGGATTCCAGGAGGACTCCGGGAGGATCCAGACTAAGAAGTAGCCTGCCTTCGCGAGACTTGGGGCGAGAGGAGTTCGGACTTCCCACCACTCTGGTCCCAGAAGCTTCTAGAAATGGTACACCATGGGAAGGAGTCAGCCTCTCTTGCCCTCCAAGCCAGAAAGATTTCTCCTCCAGGAGTTCAGGAACAGGGCCCCGGGGGCCACTGGAGTCAGGTTTGGGGGAAAAAAAGAGGCAGAGACAAGGCGGAGGTGAGCAGTCCTTCCACTCCAGGTGGGATCAAGTGCAACCCACACTTCTCCCCAAACAGCTGAAATAAATCCACAAGTGAACACATTCTGTCTTCAGCAGACATGAAGCGGCCCTTGATTGCACTGAGCATCAATGCCTAGCAGATTCCAGGAGAGCTAAAATTATCATGAAGTTTCTTTCAGTAACTGAAGACTTGCCTGTTGAGAATGCGGGTTAGCTGGGCACCAGTGGCTCACACCAGTAATCCCAGCTAATCAGGGTGGCTGAGGTCTGAGGATCGTGGATCGAAACCAGCTCAGGCAGGAAAGTCCATGAAACTCTTATCTCCAATTAACCACCAAAAAACAAAAAAGAAATCAGAAGTGGTAGAGCACTAGCTTTGAACAACAAAGCTTAGAGACAATGCCCAGGCTCTGAGTTCAAGCCCCACAACAAAAATAAAAATAAAAATAAGATGTGGCTGAGCTGGCTCATCTCAGGGTAGCTGCCAACCATGCACCCCAATGTCTGCATCTCTCTGGCTCGGGCCCCACACTGCTGCTGCTTCTGGGTGTCAGTGCCCAGCAGGCCTCCTGGAAGGCCCCCTCCTCACATCCAGACTGCCTCCAGCCGCCATCCCATCCACCCCCAGGCAGCTAGCAAGTCACCCTGATGTGCGTCTCCTCCAAGTTGTTTTTCTTTTTGGTCGGTCATGGGGCTTGAACTCTGGGCCTGGGTGCTGTCCCTCAGCTCTTCAGCTCAAGGCGAGCACCCTACCACTTGAGCCACAGTGCCACTTCCGGTGTTCTGGTACTTTATTGGAGATAAGAGTCTCATAGACTTACCTGCCTCAGCTGGCTTTGAACCGTGATCCTCAGATCTCAGCCTCCTGAGTAGCTAGGATGACAGGCGTGAGCCACCGGAGCCCAGCATCTCTCCTCCATCTTGAGCAGTTCCTCCCATGGAGGGTCTTGGAGGGTGTTCTTGGGTGACTGACGGGTCCACATGGGATAGCTAAGGTTGACAGCACTAACTTTCTGTGCTTCAAAGGCTAGGCCATCCCAATGCCAACAGTCTACCGGCAATGGCAGCCATTACACACACACACACACACACACACACACACACACACACACACACACTGATCTTTCCTTCTCCATCCTCTGCCCCTCTTCTCTGCTTCTAGTCTTGTAGCTTCCTCTACAACTTTAGGAGTTGGCTTTCATTCCTGTTACCTCTTTTTGTCTTTCCCCAATCTTGAGCTGAGATAATTAATTGCTGCTAAGTAAACCCAGCTCAAAAGAACTGAGAAAGGAAGAGAAAAATACGCTCTTCAGAGGAGCTTGCGACAAACTCTACCCACATGAGCTCCACCAGGAGCTAATCATTTTTACCATGCATCCAAGCAACGTCACAGTGTTTACCCCAAAGCCCCGGCACTGGTCCTCCCAAAGCCTCACCCTGAGCTGAAATAACCACCCCTGTGTCTCGTTCTTTCCTCTCAGCATCTGCATTTTGCACATTTGAGACCATACTGTAATTCACGTTCTATTTCCTCTGATTTGGATCTTGAACTCCTCATCTTCCTGAAGGCTTGTTCCCTGGTGTGATCTGGGTGCCGGTGGCTCGCACCTGTAATCCTACCTACTCAGGAGCCTTAGATCTAAGGATCATGGCTCAAAGCCAGTCCAAGCAGGAAAGTTCATGAGACTCTTATGACCAGTTACCAGAAAACTGGTGGTGCTGGGGCTCAAAGTGGTAGAGAGTGCTAGCCTTGAGCAAAAGAGCTCAGGGACAGTGCTCAGGCCCTGAGTTCAAGTCCTATGACTGACAAAAAAAAAAAGAGGTGGTGAAAGCTTCCAGAGGTGGGAGGTCTTTAGGTCGCTGCTTCTCCCTCTTGCCTGGTAGCCATGAGTGGCTACCACACAATGGCAAACCAACCAGCTTTTCCAGAAAGTAGCTCAGCAACTGGTATCAAAGCGATCAGAGAAGTTCATAGGTTTTGAAAATGTATCCTACCTAACACTAACACGAGGGTGGCTGGCTACAAACCCACATGATTGCTCTTGCCCAATTCAGAAAGTAGACACCAGGAACGTTTGAAGCAACTGAGACTCATCCACTAGAGAGAAGGTTTTAAAGCCCCTGAGATTTCATAGGAAGAATCCTTGCGGAAATGTGAAGATGCTCACCAGACAGCTCACACGGAGACGGAGCTGTGTAGGAGGAGTGCTTGTGAGGATTGCGTAGAAGCGGGCGGCAGAGTGGAGCGCCTGCTGGTGAGATGCGGCCCCGACACTGGGGTGACACGCTTTTCTTTTATATGTCTCTCTACTTTCAGCCTTTTCAAAAATAAGTACACATTGCTTTTGTCATCGCATAAAGTAACTATTAAAAAGAAAAGAGAGGGGCTGGGAAGGTGGCTCAGTGGTAGAGTGCTTGCCTTGCATGCTTGAGGCCCTGGGTTCGATTCCTCAGTACCACATAAGTGGAAAAAGCCAGAAGTGGTGCTGTGGCTCAAGTGGTAGAGCACTAGCCTTGAGCTGAAGAGCTGAGGGACAGTGGCCAGGCCTAGAGTTCAGGCCCCACAACCGACAAAAACAAAACGAGAAGAAGGAGAAGGAGAAGGAGAAGAAGGAGGAGGAGGAGGAGGAGGAGGAGGAGGATTCATTGGTTTCAACAAAGAATGGAGTAACAGCTGGAGTAGGCTGTGATGTGTGTGTGTATGTGTGTGTGATGTGTGTGTGTGTGATGTGTGTGTGTGTGATGTGTGTGTGTGTGTGTGATGTGTGTGTGTGTGTGTGTGATGTGTGTGTGTGTGTGTGTGTGTGTGTGTGTGTGTATGTACGTGCACACTGGAGCATCATGTTTTCAGGGTGTGCGTTCTTATCTGAAAGTGAGCAGGGCTCCACCGGGCACAGGGACAGAGGAAGAGCAAGAGCGGCGGGTCCTCCTGAAGGACAGGAGACGTGGATCTAGGGCTCCTTGGAGAGACAGGCCTTGCTACTCGCAGCAGTATTTCTTCCCCAGAGATGGAGAAGGAAGAAGATGTCTGACAGTACAGTTGACATTTCATATGGGGAGCAGAAAAGTACTCACTTTGTTCTGTTCTTTCTTGAAGATTCTGGGCTGTCTTCGACTGTACCTCGGACTACTTCAGACCCCAGACCACACCTGCAATAGACAGGAAAGCATGCCTGTCTTTCACCTTCTGCCACAATTCTTTGTCTATTTAAACCCAAAGCTCATGTCTGTACCCTGAAGGTGGTGGATGATGGGGTGAAGTGTTTAATTTGCCTCTTTCTAAGGCTTCCTGATCGTGCCATGTAATTCATTTCCTTTCTCTGCCTTTCAAAAATAAATAAATAAATAAAGCAAGCAAGCCTCTGTGTTATCTGCAGAGGCAGGACGAGGAGGCAGAAGGACTCTCGGGCCGGGGATAGAGTCTGCAGTGGGATAAATTCGTGATGGGAGAGGAGCCCACGGGGCGGGTCAAAGGTGGCGGGAGGCTGGCGTGGGTCCTGTGGGGCAGAGATGGAAATTCGTACCAGCAGTGAGCAGCAAGGTGATGTGATTTCCAGGAGGCTCATGTGGTGCTGGAGTCTGCAGAGCACAGGATGGCTGGGCGGCTGGGCTTCCCTGGGGCCTCTGCCCTGTGGGACGGGGCTCCTCGAAGTGATGCTCGGGTGTTGGGGGACAGGTTCTAGTGAGGAGAGAAGACATCTGTGTCCATCCATCGCTTCACCGCTCCCTGACTCTAAGAAAGCCAGCAATCTGACATCGATTTTATTTACTTATTTTTTTGAGACAGGGTCATATTGTCTTGCCCTATGCTGGCCTCAAACTCATGATCCTCCTGAGTGCGGGGATTACAGGCATGCACCACCACACTGGGTCAAATGAGACCTTAGATAAGGGGGCTGGACTGCAGGTGCAGAGGTAATTCTAGAAAATGAAATCAGGCCCAGGCGTTCAGCGCACTCCATGGCTTTTGAATCCAATCATTAAACAACAAAACAACTATTCGGATTGAAAAAGGGAAAGATGGCCCGAAATCCCAATAAATGTATCAGCCACGAGCCCAGAAGCGCATGGAACTCTGTGTGCAGCCCGGCAGGCCATGGGTGCCGGGAGATTACCGTTACGTAGTACGGGACGCACCGGCCATTGTCCCTTCCAGCATCAGGTCTGAGTGTCTTTTGCAGAATCCCAGATGGCCCAGTGAGATGAGATAAATGTCTGTCCATCTCACAAGCCGTGTCCCACAGGTGTGAGGCCCACGCGCTTCCTCGCTCTGCTCTCCTGCCTGTCATTTCCCAGGTCTCCCTCCGCGTGGGGCCCCTCCTGGCTGCTCTTCACCCAGCCTTGAAGCCTTCGGGCTGAGCCAGCTCCAGAGCCCAGGAGGAGCTGTCGCCCGCCCTGTCCTCCTGCAGCGTGCCCAACAGCTCTGGAAGGGCGGGATAACGGTGAAGGCGTGTCCCTGTCACGTGAAGCGTCCTGCTTTCTTTGTTTCTCTCCCCCGACTGAATTCAAGTCAGAAGGGTGCTTGCAAAGATGAGGAAACTGTGATGGAGGGGGGCAGGCAGGAGGCCCCAGGATTCCTCATCTTCATTTACGTGTCCTGCGTGCCCGGACCCTTACACATTTCTACACTCAGGCTCTGCTCACAAGGCCGGGGGGAGGGGGGGGGGGACTCTTTGTGGCCCAAAGCAGAAGGGACAAAAATAATAATAATAATAAATAATAACAGTAAAATAATAATAATGGTAAAAATTCCTCACCAAGACGCTTTCCAACTCTTTGTGCATGGTGGCTCAGAACATGACACTTCCCAAAACCAAGTGTCTGAGTGACTCCTCCTCCCTTTGAGATTTTCTTTGGACCATTTCCAAGTGCTCCCGTGCCCCTTCCTGGATAACCCCATCTTTGGTGGCCGGCCGCTCCCTTCTGCACTGGGACTGGTCTCCGCACGGCCTCTGCCCCTCTGCCTCACTGCCTGTGTGTGTGCCCGCTCAGGCGGGCCACCTGCCTTTCTGGGACCGCTGCCACGTGGGATGTGGCGGCTTCCTCATCCTGTGCCTGTTTCTGGACAGAGAAGAGAAGTGGATGAGAAGCAGGCTCCTCTCCTACAGCCTCCAGCTGCTGCCTGACCGCAGCACCTGCGTGGGCCGGGGGGCGTCATGCGCGGCTTGCTGCCGCACCACAGTGAACAGGGACAGCCTGCAGTGCCTCCAGCCCCCAGCCTCCTGCATGATGGCCTTAGCTGGAACTCAGAACCGTCACAGAGCACGCAGAAAGTCAGCCATGGGCTGCCCCTCTGTAACATGCTGAAGAAGTCTTAGGCTAGCGTCCCCTGGCAGCTTGGGGCTATGACCCCGTTTCCTGGTTCACAGCCCAGCAAAGGCCAGCCCTGGACTGCAGCTGTTGGGGTGGAGAGCTGGCCCCTGGGTGGGGCAGGAGGCAGAGAGAGACTTCCACTGCCTCTTAGACTTTTCACAGTTAGAACTAGGCAATGCTTTGGAAACAGAAAGGTAGAACTTGAACGGAGTCCATGAGGAACAGGAAGTTCATATGTTAGCCCCAAGGACATCTTTCTACCTCGAGCTGGTTAGGGAGAACAGATTAGCTTTGATTCTTTTCTTTCTTTTCCTTCCCTCCCTCCCTCCCTCCCTCCCTCCCTCCCTCCTTCCCTCCCTCTCTCCTTCCCTCCCTCTCTCCTTCCCTCCCTCCCTCCCTCCCTCCCTTCCTTTCTTCCTTCCTTCCTTTCATTGTAAATCTTGAACTCAGGGCCTGGGCGCTGTCCTTGAGCCTCTTTGTACTCAAGGCTAGTGCTCTACCACTTGAGCCGCAGAGCCACTTCCAGATTTTGAGTGGTTCTGGAGATAAGAATCTCACAGGACTTCTCCTCCCCGAGCCAGCTTTGAACTGCGATCCTCAGATCTCAGCCACCCGGGTGGCTAGAATTACAGGTGTGAGTCACCTGCACCCAGTGAAGGTGAGCTTCTTTAGGGGGAGAGGGGAAGAAATGAGGGTGAAGGGTTGCGCCTGGAGGCTGGCGCCTGCTGGAAAGTGGGGTGAAGGTGGAGGAGTCCATGGGTGAGGAGTCTGAGGGATACAGCTGGGGGAATGCCAGCCTCCGCCCAGGTGGGAAACAACAGCTCCTTCGCCTCTTAGTCAAAAGACACATGACAAAGCATGATGTTTTCAATAAAAAGCTGGAAAACAGAACACTCTGATTTTGTTCAGAATCTTGCTTTCTAATAAAACATGATACCAGTTTGAAGTAATTTGTTTTTTTAAAAATTACTAAATCCTGTTACTTTTTTGTACATTTTCGATTGTAGAAATGGTACCTTTTTTGAGAACTCAAAATCTGAAATGCTAAGAAAATTCAATAAAATTAAAGAAAACAAGAGCTTATTCCTCTCAACAGGAAATTATTTTGTATGTGTGCCTATACACAGTGCTCCTTATATTTATCACAACATATATGTGTACCATAATCCTAATCAAAAGAAAACATTGAAGGAACACTTTCAACAACAAAAACAAAAAAATCCTTTGTCTATCATACAAAGAAATACCACAAGCTCACAGGAAGAGACAGGCTCACCTCAAAGACATGGTTAAGGGGTGATGAGAACTGGTCTTGGCTGGAAGAGCCAAGCAAGAGCACCAGGTCCTGAGTTCACACCGGGTAGCCGTGTACACATGCACACACGCAAGGGTGAGAAGGAACTCAGGGCTGGTCCACTACTGTGTCCTGCACTCTCCATCCCAAACTTTCCCCTGGTTCTGACTACTGCTGCCTCCTCTAAGTGATCCAGACTGACCATGACAGTCCTATTTCAAGATCCTGAACATTTTCTTTTTCTTTTTCTTTTTTGTCAGTCATGGGGCTTGAACTCTGGACCTGGGCACTGCCCCTGAGCTCTTCAGCTCAAGGCAAGCACTGTACCACTTGAGCCACAGCACTACTTCTGGTTTTTTGGTGGTTTGTTGGAAATAGGGGTCTCACAGACTTCCCTGCACCAGCTGGCTTTGAACAGTGTTCCTAATAGCTCAGCCCCCTGAGTAGCTAAGATTACAGGCGTGAGCCACCAGCACCCATTTTCTAAGGAGAATGTCCTCAACAAGGACAGGGTGCCTGTTTGTCAATCTGCAGCACTTGACCTACAAGAGGTACTTATTAGATAGTAGCAACATGAGTGAATAAATGAACAGATGAATGAATGAATGGATGAATGAGCCCAGCAGGCTTCTCGGGCCCCGAGTCTCCACCCTGCTGGAGAGGGCTGCGTGAGAACATGGCACACATGCATTGGAACGTGCTAGCCAGAGCTCAGCTTCAGCCCACCCATGCCTGTGGGGCCGTGGGCTGCCCTTGGCTTCCCATGTGAGTCTGGGTCCCGCTCTTTAGCCTGCCCCCCCTTACCCCCCTTTTAAGGAATCATGTGAATTCAAACCCACACAGCTCTTAGTATTGCTTCATCCTTTAAAAATATGAATTCTAAATTTCACTGAACATTTTTCTCTTGATTTTCCCTTCCAGTTATTTTTCTGAAGGAAGTGTTGGTGAGGAGCATAGGAGCTACAAATGATCAAGAGTTCATTTTTGTATGCTATAGATAAATCAGTGTTTAAAGAGGTAAGAAGAAATGCTATTAGAAGAATAGAGGATATTAGTAGCAGGAATCTATATAACATCTAAAAAGTCATAAAATTGGTTTCTGTTTTTTCTTTGATGCTGGTCCTGGGGCTTGAACTCAGGGCCTAGGCACTGTCCCTGAGCTTCTTTTGCTCAAGGCCAACACTTTACCACTTGAGCCACAGCACCACTTCGGGCTTTTTCTGTTTGTGAGGTACTGAGGAATCGATTCCAGGGTTTCATGCATGCAAGGTAAGCACTCTATCACTGAGCCACCTTCCCCAATCCCACTACTGTCTTTTTGATGGTTAATTGGAGATAAGAGTTTTATAGGCTTTCCTGCCCGTGCTGGCTTTAAACTGTAATCCTCAGATCTCAGTCTCCTGAGGAGCTAGGATTACAGTATGAGCCACTGATGCTTGGCCTCCTTCTACTGCTACTGCTACTGCTGCTGCTGCTGCTGCTGCTACTACTACTACTACTACTATTATTTTGCCAGTCCTGGGGCCTGAACTCAGGGCCTGGGCACTGTCCCTAAGCTGATTTTGCTCAAGGCTAGTACTCTACCACTTGAGTCCACAGCTCCACTTTGGGCTTTTTCTGTTTATGTGGTGCTGAGGAATCGAACCCAGGGTTTCATGCATGCAAGGCAAGCACTCTACCACTAAGCCACCTTCCCAGACCACAAGGAGCATTTTAAGCAAATGTAGATTGTAGATGGAGAAAGGTAGAGTTAAAAATAAAACCATGAATGACAACCACAGAAGGCTGAATGGGTTGCCTTGCAATCTTCCTTTCTCTTTCACACATCTCTATTGTTGTAAATATTAACTCATATGGGAAAAGGGTCTGTGCAGATAGGTTAAGCCAAGGATTTTGAGCTGCAGACTTGGGTCTCTAAGTGCTACATCGTAGGGGGAGACAACACAGAGAGAAGAGACCAGGTTGTCCAGGGCAGCAGAGATGAAAGAGGCCTCGGAATGCTGGAAGGATCTCTCCATCCCATGGGGAGAGATCCTTCCCTGGGGCTTTAGGAGGAACTGTAGCCCTGCCCAGTGAAGACTGGTGTTGGACGCTCCAGAACTGTGAGAGAGTCAGTTACATTGTTGTTAGCCACGAGATTCATGGCTACCACAGCCACAGGAAGCAAAAACAATTGGCCATCCGAGCCAGAGGCAGGCCAGGGAAATCCCCACCCGCTGACTGGCTCAGGAAGTGTCTGACAGCTGTCACCGGAGAGTTCTCCCAGTGGGTTTCCTCCCACAGCCATGCTGTATGTGTGGACACCTTTAAACTCCTTGCATATCTTCTTCTCCTTCCAGGAACCCAGATGCTTGGGCTAAGCTACTCATCTAAAAAAAAGTACAGGGCTGGGAAGGGGGCTCAGTGGTAGAGTGCTCGCCTCGCATGCATGAAGCCCTGGGTTCAATTCCTCAGCACCACATAAGCAGAAAAAGCCGGAAGTGGTGCTGTGGCTCAAGTGGTAGAGCTCTAGCCTTGAGCTGAAGAGCTGAGGGACAGCACCCAGGCCCAGAGTTCAGGCCCCACAACTGACAAAAAATAAATACATAAATAAATAATTTTAAAAGTATAGTTAGTGACTGAGGAATTCCTGAGTCTCTAGCTCTCACTTGTTCTACGGGTCAATTTGCTTGCTTTTGGAATTATAAACAGGGTCTGTGTGCAGAGGCTCACAGCTTTAATCCCAGCTGCTCAGGAGGGGACCATCAGGAGGATCTCAGTTCAAGGCCAGCTGGGGCAAAACATTGACAAGACTGCGTTATAAACCCCTGGAATCTCCACAGATAAACCAAGCTACCAGTAGGAAGATTATTCACTAAGTCTGGTCCTGGGAAGGGGGGCGGGGAGGGTCAGGGGGAGACAAAACACAACAAAACTGGACCTGACTTCAAAAGTGGGGGGGGGGTGAGCTTGGGGCTGGGAGTATGACTCAAGTGGTAGAGCACCTGTCTATAAAGGTTAGGCCTGAGATCAGACCCCAGTACCACAGACAGTTAAAAAAATCGAATACAAACAGTAACTGTGTCTGCTTACTACCACTCTCGGAGCTGAGAAATCATAGCTCAGCTATCTTGGGATTTCTCAAAGCCCGGTTTCTGGGATTAAGATGCCAATAGCGGAGCTCTTGCCAGTACTGTGCCTGTAGCTCTCCGCTCTGCTCCCCACTGTGCCCCAGGCTCCACCCCTCACAGCCAGGCCCGTCCTCCGTGTCCTTGGCTGATTCGGAGAGTTTACATTCTGACACACTCATTGGTCCCAACCACAGCACGTCCCCCACCCCCGGGGGGGGGGGGAATGAATCACCCCACAATGGTTTATGCCACTGTCCCACTGCGAACTAAGCAAATTCCTTCCATGTTAGCCTTCAGGTTAAAAAAAGCAGCTGTGCTCTGAGGGAGAGGGATGACTTGGAAAGGTACACTGGGAAGCACACTGGAGTCACACTGGAGGCACAGTGGAGGCACAGTGGAGGCACACTGGAGGCACACTGGAGGCACACTGGAGGCACACTGGAGGCACAGTGGAGGCACACTGGGAAGCACACTGGGAGGCACACTGGGAAGCACACTGGAGTCACACTGGAGGCACACTGGAAGCACACTGGAGGCACACTGGAGGCACACTGGGAAGCACACTGGGAGGCACACTGGGAAGCACACTGGGAAGCACACTGGAGGCACACTGGAGGCACACTGGGAAGCACACTGGGAGGCACACTGGAGGCACACTGGGAAGCACACTGGGAGGCACACTGGAGGCACACTGGGAGGCACACTGGGAAGCACACTGGAGGCACACTGGAGGCACACTGGAGGCACACTGGGAGGCACACTGGAGGCACACTGGAGGCACACTGGAGGCACACTGGAAGCACACTGGAGGCACACTGGAGGCACACTGGGAAGCACACTGGAGGCACACTGGAGGCACACTGGGAGGCACACTGGGAAGCACACTGGAGGCACACTGGAGGCACACTGGGAGGCACACTGGGAAGCACACTGGAGGCACACTGGAGGCACACTGGAAGCACACTGGAAGCACACTGGGAAGCACACTGGGAGGCACATTGGGAAGCACACTGGGAGGCACACTGGGAAGCACACTGGGAAGCACACTGGGAGGCACACTGGGAAGCACACTGGAAGCACACTGGAGGCACACTGGGAAGCACACTGGGAAGCACGCTGGAGGCACACTGGAGGCACACTGGGAAGCACACTGGAGGCACACTGAAGGCACACTGGGAGGCACACTGGAAGCACAATGGGAGGCACACTGGGAGGCACACTGGGAGGCACACTGGGAGGCACACTGGAGGCACACTGGAAGCACACTGGGAGGCACACTGGAAGCACAATGGGAAGCACACTGGAGGCACACTGGAAGCACAATGGGAGGCACACTGGAGGCACACTGGGAAGCACACTGGAGGCACACTGGAGGAACACTGGGAAGCACACTGGAAGCACACTGGAAGCACACTGGGAAGCACACTGGAAGCACACTGGAGGCACACTGGAAGCACACTGGGAAGCACACTGGAAGCACACTGGAGGCACACTGGAAGCACACTGGAAGCACACTGGAGGTACACTGGGAGGCACACTGGAGTCACACTGGAAGCACACTGGGAAGCACACTGGAAGCACACTGGAGGCACACTGGAAGCACACTGGAAGCACACTGGAGGCACACTGGGAGGCACACTGGGAGGCACACTGGAGGTACACTGGGAGGCACACTGGAGGCACACTGGGAAGCACACTGGGAAGCACACTGGAGGCACACTGGGAGGCACACTGGAGGTACACTGGGAGGCACACTGGAGGCACACTGGGAAGCACATTGGGAAGCACACTGGAAGCACACTGGAGGCACACTGGAAGCACACTGGAGGCACACTGGGAGGCACACTGGAGGCACACTGGAGGCACACTGGAGGCACACTGGGAGGCACACTGGAAGCACACTGGAGGCACACTGGGAGGCACACTGGAGGCACACTGCGAAGAACACTGGAGGCACACTGGAAGCACACTGGGAAGCACACTGGAGGCACACTGGGAGGCACACTGGAGGCACACTGCGAAGAACACTGGAGGCACACTGGAAGCACACTGGGAGGCACACTGGAGGCACACTGGAGGCACACTGGAGGCACACTGGGAGGCACACTGGGAAGCACACTGGAGGCACACTGGGAGGCACACTGGAGGCACACTGCGAAGAACACTGGAGGCACACTGGAAGCACACTGGGAAGCACACTGGAGGCACACTGGAGGCACACTGAAGGCACACTGGGAAGCACACTGGGAAGCACACTGGAGGCACACTGGGAAGCACACTGGAAGCACACTGGAGGCACACTGGAAGCACACTGGGAGGCACACTGGAGGCACACTGGGAGGCACACTGGAAGCACACTGGAAGCACACTGGAGGCACACTGAAGGCACACTGGGAGGCACACTGGGAAGCACACTGGAAGCACACTGGAGGCACACTGAAGGCACACTGGGAAGCACACTGGGAAGCACACTGGAGGCACACTGGAAGCACACTGGGAGGCACACTGGAGGCACACTGGGAGGCACACTGGAAGCACACTGGAAGCACAATGGGAAGCACACTGGAAGCACACTGGAGGCACACTGGGAGGCACACTGGAGGCACACTGGGAGGCACACTGGGAGGCACACTGGGAAGCACACTGGAGGCACACTGGGAAGCACACTGGAAGCACACTGGAGGCACACTGGGAAGCACACTGGAAGCACACTGGGAGGCACACTGGAGGCACACTGGGAGGCACACTGGGAAGCACACTGGAAGCACACTGGGAAGCACACTGGAAGCACACTGGAGGCACACTGGGAAGCACACTGGAAGCACACTGGGAAGCACACTGGAGGCACACTGGGAGGCACACACTTGCCGAAGGGCCCCCACTAGATTTCTTTTCTGTGGCTTCTTTCTGCAGGCTTGAGGCCGGGGCAGGAGTGCAGGACACACTGGAGTGTGTAGCCTGCGCAGAAGTTCATGCCAGTCTGGGGAAGCCTGGTGTCTTAGGGAGCTCTGACTTCCATCCCACGATGGTCGGTCCTTAAAGGCAGATGGGGCTGAGCACGCATCTACACTGGAACTTGTGTATGGGATGGCTGGGTAGAGGGTGAGACTGCCTCCATGAGAGGAAGGCTGGACTCCCACCGGAATCCCAGGAGATGGCGAAGGTGAGGATGCACGTGGCCACTGGCAGACTCGAGCTCTGGGATCCTTCCTAACTGGCTTCTTCAAGCTCTCACCGAAGCCAGCCTTCCAGGAGGATCAGTATCTAGGCTGGCATCTCCCTCAGCGGACGGTTAGATTATTCCCACACACTGGCCCCACAAGGACAGGGCCTAGGGAGAGAGTTCACAGGGGCCAAGGATGGCCTCTGTAGGTGGGGAGGGGGAGTGGAATTTCCCTAGGCTCATTCACATTTCCTGAGGCTCCAAAATGTTCTGGAAAGCCAGGGTGAGATACAGGAACAGGCCCTGAAGGAGTCAGAGGTGGCCATCGCCGAAGGCCCTGGCTGTCTCTCCTGGAATCTAGGCCTTTCCTCGGAGAAGCCCTGCACTGTAGATCCTCCACTCCGGGATGATAGCACATGCTGCCCAGCCACGTGCCCCAGAGGGCCTTTGTTTGTGGATTGGACTTCTGTGAAATCTCTGTCTCTCCCCTAGCCCCTGTTGGAGCCCAGGCCCTACCTGCAGCCTCTCTCCCTACGTCTCCTTCCTTCTCCTCCCACTTGGAAGGGCAGAGGTCAGCTCTTCCCTTCTGGTCGCCCCAGGCAGGCCCTACACACTTTAGTCATGGACCGCAGGGAGTCATGAGGTGTGTTGTGCTTTGCATCTAGGCTTCCCTCGGGGCAAAATCTCTAAACTGCCCTGGAGAGTTTAGCAAAGCCTTTCTTTTGAAAAGGTGACAAGATTTTATAAGGACTGAAATGATACTTGGAAGTTTGGGGGCCTGAGCAGAGGCCCTCCTCCTCCCCAAGCCCCTGTTCTCCTGGGACCTCAGAATAGGCCCTCATTTGGAAACAGGGTCTTCACACCTGTCATGAGTTGAGTTGAAGTCACCCTGGCTTCAGAGAAGGGCGTCGGCCCAATGACTGTGCCCTTAAGAGATTTCCAGGGAGGAGGATGGCAAAAGACCGCAGGGACAGGACAGGAGTCAGCTCCTTCAGGCCAAGGAACTTCAAGGCATGCGGGGCAGCCACGGAGGCTGGGAGAGGCCGCTGGAGACGTCCCCAGCTGGGGAGGACCATGCCCGCTGTTTCTGAGGCCTTTACTAAGGTTGTCCTAGAAAAAAAACACCGGTTCACACATGCATCTCGCTATTTCCCTGACCCGGTGCTTGGATCCTGGGCAGAGAAGATGCCTTACTCTGCAGAACAAAGCCACAGCCCGGGAAAGGCCCACACCACAGGACTCCGGCCCCACAAGGGTGGACACCCGCTCGTTTCCCCACATGCATGGCCTCAAGAATCTCCCATCTGAAATAAGAAACGGCAGGCGGTTTAATGACGGGAATAGCGGCGTGGTAAAAATCCTCTCTCCTAAACTATTCAGTGGTGGAAAACTCATCCACACGGGGGAAAAAAATCAGAAAGTTAAAGGGCAATGCAAGCTTTGGGTCTTTGTTGGCTCTACCTACCGACTTGGCAGGAACAAATTCCGACCTGCGAGGGGCGCTACTGCCAGGCTGCTCCCGGCCTGTGGCCATCACAGCTCAGCGTCTTCAGAGGCCTGTCAGGAACGCAGAACCGAAGCGAGGTTCAGTCAGTGCCTCCAGTCACCCCCACATCTGGCCTGCGCTCACATCTGCCCCAGCCTCGCTCCCAGTTAGTTCTGCACGTCACCCAGGTAGGTGTCCAGATCACTGAAAATCTTCCTTTTTCTGGAATGCCAGCCTTCCAGAAGATTCTCTGCTAAATGCCTGCTAATCCTGAATTGAGAGTTGATAATGAGGTGTTGTTGTTTTCTTAGTTAAATGCACAGACATTTCCCTCCCCTCCTCTCCTCTTTCCCCTCCTCTCCTTCCCCTCTCCTCCTTCAGAGTTACTTCAACTTCTATGAAAACATCTCATTGTTTGTCATGTTGGTTTTCACCAGCCTGGGGTTGGGTGACAACCATCTTCCTCTTGTTAGTAAAGAGGAACTTTGCCCCAGGCAACTGTGTTCAGGGATCACCCACCTAAAATACCTCCAGTTTTTGCCAACTGGAGTCTCCCAAAGCAAATGCTTCACGAATTACATACGAACAGCCAGCTTTGCTTCTGCTCTTCCCAGTGACCAGGGTTGGAGGCAGGGGCCTCAGGCTGGGCTGCAGCTTTGTTGTCCCCCAATAAAATTGGCTCAGAATTCCTTTGAAAGCAGGTAGGGGTCAACAAGTCCCCTCAGCTCAACCCAGGAAGCCTGCATTGTGGAAGAGGATTAGCGAGAAGGCTTTGGTGCTGACCACCTCCAGAGTCTGCTTTGTGTTTCAGCGAGAGGTCACAACCCCTAAGCCTGAATACCTTTTACGTGGAGTCACCCCAGCAGGCAGCAGGCTGGCTCCACATGGACCCCATGAACTGAGCTGTTCCACAAGCAGAACGCTGGCTCCAGCTTCCAGAGACTGCGTTCATCAACAGAGTCCATTAGTGATCATGTTTTTCATTGTCTCTAACCTGACTTGGGTTGGCTTGTGGGTTTATTACCAGGCTATCCTCCACAGGGACCCGGGTTCACTGAAAGCAAAGCCCCCTCATTTAGCAATTGTAAGGATTCAAAAGCTGTCTGGGGAAAGCTGCACCCGAGTTCCCCTGGGGATATGAAAAGGTTCCAGAAATCCTGCAAGACACCGAGGCCTCTGGCTCCGTGAATGTGTTCATAGGCCGTTTTAGAAATGTCTGACCACAAGACACCTATTGCTCTCTCTTACCACATGATTCCTAATATCAGTTCCCATCCTAAGAATTACCACTGAATAGTAATTCAATCATTCCTTTCCTTGGGGCAGCTGTTTGAGCCCCAAACAAAAAGGAGCACCCAACGGGAAAATGGAGAAAGCCTTAGATGCTTCAGTCCAAAGGAAGGATTCTTTTTAACTTTTTTTTTTCTTGCCATTCCTGGAGCTTGAACTCAGGGCCCAAGCACTGTCCCTGGGCTTCTTTATTTGAAGGCTAGCACTCTACCACTTGAGCCACAGCGCCACTTCGGCCTTTTCTGTTTATGTGGTACTGAGGAATTGAACCCAGGGCTTCATGCATGCTAGGTAAGCACTCTACCGCTAAGCCACATTCTCAGCCCCAGAATTCCTTTTAATGCATGCGTTACTGCTACCGTGTGGGCGGGGGATCCTGTGTTGGGGACTGCAGTAGTCCCATCTCATTAGCTGTTCAGAGGCCCAGCTGCAGTGTGAACACTGCACAGGTCTCCATCTTCTCTGTAAAGTGCCCCCAACTCTTGACATCCAAGAGCTCTTCTTTCCAAAATAAGGGACCCACCAGGGGTCTGTCTTCTGTCCCTGCCTCAGATGCCTGACTATTAATTTGAACGCCATGGAACTTACCAGCTCCAGTACCAGTTCACTTCTCATAGATAACAATTCCATTCAGCCTAAGCTGAAAGGAATTTGCCCCAACCAGGCAATAGGGAACCAGTCCACAGGGAGAGGAGCCCTGGGAAGTCCTGGACCAGATCATTTTGCTCCAGCTTTGACTCAGCCAGGAGTTTTCTTGATGCCTGCAGGGTCCTCGCAGCTCCTGAAGGAGTGGGGGGATGGGGAGATGCTGGCTTGCTCTGGTTTCCTTGAAGAATTGGATCCTAGAGTCTAGATCATTCCTGGGACTGATATCAGAAGGTCAACACTTGTATCTGGTGAACAAAGATTTACTCTAGAAATATATCTATTATAAGTCAGGCACTGGTGGCTCACGCTTATAATCCTAGCTACTCAGGAGGCTGAAATCTGAAGCTCATGGTTCAAAGGCAGCCCAAGCAAGAAAGTCCATGAGACTCTTATCTCTAATTAACTGACCAGGGTGGCTCAAGTAGTAGAATGCCAGCCTTGAACAAAAAGCTCAGAGACAGTGCCCAGGCCCTATTCATGTTGAACTGCTACCTATTAGAAGCTGAGTTCAAGCTGAGTTCAAGCCGCAGGACCAGTGTACACACACACACACACACACACACACACACACACACACACACACACACACACACACACGATATATATAGGGTAGCCTGCAAGGAGTGGTTGACAGGGACGCTGTGCGTGTTCACCCAGGATCACCTAAGAAAAACCCACGGAGAGGTGAGAGTAGAAAACTTAAAAGTCAGATGAGATCATAATGGCATGGTAACAGGCAAAACTCAGGCTCCTTAGCCCAAGTAGCTCTCCTTAACCAGATTATACCAAAACTTGTTTTTTCTTTGGAACTAGGAGGCAGACTTTGTAAAGAGTAATATTTCAGAGCAAAGTTCATGGTGAATAAGATCTGCAGTGCTGGGCCTCCTTTGTTTCCGTCATCAGGGTTTGTTTTAGGTTTGCAGGGTTTGATTTGTTTTACCAGGAAGGGGACTCAGAGGCCTAAGCTAGAGGATTTCAGGTTGCGGCACGCTGGGAAGCAGATCGTGAGAGAGATACCAGAGTTCTGAGCACTGAGGCACCGAACCAAGGAGTCCATTTTTGGTTAACTTGCTAATCTCTGCTGCCCACGTTGAATTGCTGCCTATCAGAACCGGACTCCAGATCCTAGACCTGGAGCCCAGAGGAAGGTATATAGCTCCCTCCTGCCCTGCCCCAGGCTGTTTCCTTGCCCAGGCAAACAGCTGGGAAAATGTGGATCTCTGTGCCTTGTGTCTCGGCCTCCTTGGTCTCCCAGTGTTTTGTCTGTTCCAAAGGTCCAAACCGGAAACTGACCCAGAAGGTTTGAAAATCACAACCCAAGCACAGCAATGTGCAGGCCTTGGAAAACGAGTTCTTCAAATCCTGAAAGTTCCTCCCTCCAGGGTGAAGATGGATTCACTGATTGTGGCTGCGGAATTGATCCAAGGATGGAGCCTGCCCCTCAGCTTGAACTCTCACACACATTAAACAACAGCTTGGTGCTTACTGCGTGTTTGTGGGGTCACTTGTTGGTGAGGAGGACTTGGTTCCATCTAGTGGGACAGTTTCTCTTTGAAATCTCCTCATAGGACTCTTTCCACCTGCAGCCAGGCTGGATCCATCTTGGAGAATCTCCAGAATGGCCCCCTCCTTTAGCAAAGCTAGTGGTGACAACGCCTTACTACTATTCTTTATTTTGTGGCCTCACTGCTATTTATTGCGTATTTCAGCTCCTAGAGGTCAGCAAACGTATATGTGTGCATAAAAGCTGGTGTTTTTGGGCGAAAAGTCACAATTGGACTAGATAGGCATCGCTACCCTCCCTGCATGGGACCCTGCCTATAATCCCAGCTCCTCGGGAAGCTGAGATCTAAGCATCACAGTTTGAAGCCAGCTAAAACAGACAAAACCAGGCGCTTCTTACCTTCGATTAACCAGCAAAACATTGGAGGTATGGTAGAGGTGTGAGAGCGTCTGCCCTGAGCAAAAAAGCTAGGTAAAAGTGTGAGGCTCTGAGTCCAAGCCCCAATAGAGGCACATAATAAAATAAAATAAAATAAGACAGGAGATTTGGTGAATGACAGGAAAAGGAGCTTCAACTACCTATGGCGACATGGAGAACATGAAGGAATGAATGACAAGATTATCTCTGCATTACTGATACATTTTAGGTAAGTAGGGGAATGTCGGGGCAGGAGCCAGAGATACGTTGCGATTATGTGATTCTGATCACAGATGCACTCCGGCTCACCCTGATCCCACGGTGCAGGGTGACACTCAGCCATGAGAAGAAGGCACTGTTGTATGATGGACAGTTTGGGATCACAAGATGCTTATCCACCATCAGACTCCAGGAAGGAGTCCTAAAGTGACTATGGAGGGGAGAAATTCGTGGAAGGAAAAGGTTAAAGGAGTAAAATGCAGGTAGATAGGCCATGTCCACAGACCCCTCTTCAAATGTGTGTAGAGACGTCACTCATGCAAAATGTACATCATCAAATACTATTTTACATATACATAACTATACAATTTGGTGGTGTTGAGCAAATTTCCAGAACTGTACAACAATCCGGATTTAATTTTGGAACATTTCCTGGGCTGGAAACAGAAAGAGCATTTTTCTTTTTTTCTTTTTTTTTTGGCCAGTCATGGGCCTTGAACTCTGGGCCTGGGCGCTGTCCCTCAGCTCTTCAGCTCAAGGCGAGCACTCTACCACTTGAGCCACAGCACCACTTCTGGCTTTTTTCTGCTTATGTGGTGCTGAGGAATCGAACCCATGATGCAAGGCAAGCACTCTACCACTAAGCCACCTTCCCAGCCCAAGAAAGAGTATTTTTCTACCCCATATCCCCTTCCCCGAAAAAGAGCACTTCCATCACTCTAGAAGATTCTTCCTATCAGTCAATTCCCACGGTCGCCCCACCCCCAGGCAGGCACCAATCTGCTTTCTGTCCTAAAGATTCATCTTCTATGGACATGGCACATAAATGGTGTTGGGTTTTGTGTCTCTTTCTGTTACTCTCAAGCTGTGGCATGCATCGTTCCTTTCCATTACCCTACAGCATCTCATTGTGTGCTGGAAATACATTTCCAATAGAAACCATTTAGCCCAGGGACAGATGTGTATGGGTCCAGAGAAAGTAGAGATATGCACTTGCACTGAAGAGCCTTACAATGTAATTGCACAAGTCAAATAAAGACATGGGATAGCCAAACGTGGCAACTACAGGACTGGGCCGGAGCTCCACGTAGAGGCTTGTCTAGCATGGGCCAGGCCCTGGCTTTGCTCCCCACCGCACCTCTCTAAAAGAAAATACTTTGAAAAATAATATGAAAGAGTAGCATCAAAGGACGACAAATTGGCCTGGCTGTGGAAGATAAACCTGAATGTAGCTGAGGCCAAAGATACTTGTTGGGCATTTCTACAGCCGGGTTCTATTTGTGCAGGGCTAAGCAGAATCAATTAAGATGGAATAGAGAGGCTCTGTGGATGAGGACACCACCCCCAGCCAGCCTTTCCCTCCTTCCTCTCCAAGGACACACCTGAGCCTCCGTCTGCCGTCTGCACCTGGGCGGGAGTTCTCATGGCTCTCAACTGTGGATTCCTTGTTATCGCTTTGATTTCTGCTCTCCTCAGAGGCCTCCAAACCTCTGACCAAGTCCTCCAGTCCTGTTGCTCAATGTTGTAGCTCCAGATTCTGTTCTCCTCTGAGCACTTATTCACCGTCAGCCCCAACAGTCTTGTCTGCCTGCTTCTGTGCTCTCTCAACCTTGACCATGGCATGGGCCGGCTCTTCTCATTCTTCATTCATATGCAGAACGGTGCAGCCCTGACTCAAAGCCACAGAGCACATGCAATGTGCTCAGGAGACATTGAAGTGCCAGGCCAAAGCCCCCCCCCCCCCCAGACCACCAGGGAGCTGTTGCTGATGTAAATGCACGAGAGTCCTTTATTACAGCTCAAGCCAGACTCAGAAACCTTCCCTGATGCAGCAGGTCCAAAATGTGAGCCCTGGCCCTTCCTCTAGCAGGTTTTTATAGGGTTTTTAGAGACTTCTATGCATCATTGCAACACTCAACAAATCATGTCACACAGCGGGAAATTCATAAAATAATTCTAAAGGATGATTAGCGTAACCAGTGGTGGGAACTGAGCGGGTACTGGGGCTGGTTCATGGGGTTGATGCTCTTCGAAACGATTGGCTAAAGCAGATGGTCTGAGCTGAGACCAAGTGGTCTTTCACTTGCAGGAACTTCTAGGACTTTGGGTTTTTCCTGTTATCTGCTGATGAGCTGGAAACAGCTATTCAGTGGAGTCAGGCAGTATGAAGTACTCCCACCTATAAATATCTAAAACTGCTGGGTAAAGGAGGATGAAGTCTGCTTAAAATACACACTTGAGTTAACAAACAGGAGGTGAGACCCTCAGGTGCTAGGAGCCCCAGCAAAGCGGGGGTGGGGGGAGTCAGCTCCCCTCCAGGGAACAGGAAGTAATTTGGCCCAGCCAGTGGCTCCGCATGAAGGTAGAAGCAGAGCTGTAGTCTTTGTACACAGCTGAAACTCATGCTCTGAATAAAGAAGAAACACTGAACTCTGCCCAAGAAGCCTTAAGTACTCTGGGCTCTGAAGAGGAAAAAATAAGTCTTCATTGATACTATTTGTGTGGCAAATACTGGAAGGAGGAACAACTCAGGAGTTCAGCAGAACAGGTGTGTGACACAGAGGAAGGAGAAGAAGCCCGGGACAGCCAGAATTAAAGACAGAGTGAATAAATTCAGGTAGGCTCCCTTTAACTGACGACTAAAACGCTCTTTGTCTTTGTTGTTTGTTTCACAAAGACTTCTATTTAATTTTTTTTTTAATTTCAAATGTTGAACATTGGTTTACCAAGTAGAATAATCATGACTAGCTGGGAATTCAGGGTGACGTAGTTAGCCATCAGATCTTTGTAGCTGTGATACAGTTCAGGTCAGACTGGATGGAGTGGGTCCTGGTTGAAACACCGGTGTCCTTACCTGAAGGTACTTGCAGATGCAGATAGAGACCTAGATGGGGACAGAGGGACGGAGGCCCTGTGTGCAGAGGCGGACACTGGAGGCCAGCAGTGGGAAGCCAAGGAGAGTTGAAGGCTGCCAGAAGCCACTGGAAGCTGAGATGTGTTCTTAGAGAATCCAAGCCCAGCTCTTAGGGATGACTAAGAGAGAAGAGAGCCTGGTCTTGTAGATACCTCGATTCTAGACTCTTAACCTTCAGAAAGGTGGAAAAATGATTTCTGTTGCAGCAAGTCTCTCACCTAATCTGTGGCAGTTTTGTTATCCAGCCCTAAGAAGCAAATACAAACAAGTATTCAAAAGGAATTCAAGAGGCGGGAATAGAAATGGCTGAGGTAAAGCAGCAGGGGGAGAATTTGTGACACAATCTTCCATATTAGAGGAAAGATCAGAATCCTTGAATGTAAGTTGCCAAATTTGGCAAATGAGACTAAAAGATTCTCATGTAAATTTCGATTTTAGGCAGGCACTTACAATCCCGGCTCTTGGGAGACTGAGGCAGGAGGATCTGCAAGGCCCAGACCAGGATATATAGCAAGACTCTGTTTAAAAGATGAAAAACACATTTAGTAGAAGTATGTTCTATGGAATATTTGAGGCATACTTACCTAAAATTTACATTTAACGGACTGCTTGTAATTTTTTTCCGTTTTGCTAACAACACTAATCTTAATTGGACAATCACAGAGAGTCCTCAATGGGATAAATAGAAATAAACACTTGCCAAATGAATCTGAAAGTGTCATGCAAGGATAATAGAGACGAACCTTGAAAATCATCACAAGGCCAAAGCAATGGATCACAGCAGATTTCTCTCTGGTGAAAATAGAAGCTAAGGAACATTGGAACCGGAAAACCCAAGGGCTAAGGAAGGGCCGCCAAACACATTCCCGGATGTCATCCTTCAAGAGTAAGGACACAATCACGTGACAGGGGATCACCCATTCACAAACCTGGCACGAAGGCTGAGGAACCAATGTCCTGGAGAGAAATGGCAAGGAGAGCCTCCTGCTGTGGACAGGGCCTGCATGGCTGCAGTCTCTTAGCACCCACGTCTGAGTACAATCTCCTTGCTCTGACCCAGTGATGCATCCGTAACCAATACGTGGAGCAAAAGCTCGGCTCATAGGTCTAGTCGTGTGACCCAGGTCAGACATCTGAGCTTCCCATGTGGGAAATGCTGCGCTTGACCTTGGTGATCTCCATGCTGCTCTCTGCCTGTACCACGTATCCTCAGGAATTGCAGTTCCAGACTCCAGTTTGCTAGTCCTTGGCTCCTTCACCTGTTCATCCACAGAACCTATAAGCCCCACAGGCCAAGATGGTAAATGTGTGGGGGTGCTGATTCTCTGCTTGCTCCACCCAGGCTACACCTGCGCTTCCTGAAGCAATCAGGGAGGCCGGATGGGGGTGAGGGTGGGCGGGAGGGTGGTTTTGCTTGCTCCTGCCACCCTAGTGCTCCTCCTGCCAAGTCTAAACATCTCAGGATGCTTGCTTATCCCCCTGGGAGAGCTGCAGCCCACCCCCTTTCTCTTAGGTTTCCTGGAGGCCTTCAATTGGCCAAGTTCCTCCCAGAGTCACCAGGACAAACTTGTTTGTCAGCCTGAAGCAATATCCACCCCCTCAGACTCTCCAGGCTCTATTATAAATAAATCAAGCCCTGCCTCTGGATGCCCCAGTGCGCACCATGCCTGCGGTCTCACCCTGCCGGAGACCTCGGTGTGGCTGAGCCTGAGCGGCAACAACCAGGGCCTGGGAGTGGGGGCGGGGAGCCTCACAGTTCAACTATTCCGGAAGGGTAGATGACCCCAATGCTCCACTACCACGTCCACTTATTCAAGTCTTTGAATGGCCATAATGTCATTCGGAATCCTTTCATAAGGGACTGAGGGTCCAGCAATTGTTTAGTAATTTAAAAACAAAACCAAGCAAACAAAAAAAATGCATTTCAGCTTCAATAAAGTTCACTCTATTGGAAGGGGGTGAACTTTCTGCAAAAAAGAAATGAGTTTCTGTACATGAAGTGGCATCTGCAGTGCCCAGACTGCCATTAAACACGCCAAACACACGCGTGACTCAGCTTGCTACCTACATGTATTTTCTAGAGCTGCTCTGTGGGGTGTGCATGTATGTTCATGTATGTTTGTATGTATACGCTATGTGTGTTTGTTTCTGTGTATGTGTGTATGCATGCTTGTGTGTATCAGTATGCATGTGTGGTTTTGCATGTATAGGTGTGTGTGCTTGTGTATGTGTATATGAGTGGTTTATGTGTGCTTGTGCTTGTGACGTGTGTTTGTGTTTGGGTCTACGTGTGTGTATATAGATACATACACTTGAGCTTGTTTTCCTTGTGTTTAGCCAAACCTGGAACATTTTACAAGCCTCAGATTTCTAACAGATTTGAAATGATGTTCTAACTTTTAGAGCTCTTCAGAACTGAGCTTTTAGGTGCTGAGCATGGCAGCACATGCCTGCAATCCCAGTACATAGTGAATATTTCCTCCCCTATGTGGAACTTGAATCTAAAATACAAACGTACATGAACACACACATCGTCACACACACACACACACACACAAACAAATGGCGGGAAGCCGGAGCCTGTTCCGGGGGAGGGGAGCAGCGGGGGCCACAGCAGTGGGGGGCGAGCAAATGCAGTCATGATATTTAATTCTATAAAAATCGAGGTGTGTGACCTGAGGGGAGGGATGGGAGGCGGGGAGAATGACGGCGGGGGGACACGGACCAAGACGCAAGGTACTCCGAACCGGACTTCTGGAATCGAAACTCCTTGGTACCACTGCTTAATCAAATAGTCATAACTTTTTAACCAAAGATCCCTGCCCAGACTCAGCCAGCTGCCTTCCCGCTCCCCTCCCCGTGGACACTTTCCTCCTGTCTCTCTGAGATCCCTTTGCTGGAGGCACTCGGGGAGCACACTGTTCTGTTTCTTCCTGGGAGCCAGTGCTGCACAGGTGACCGTTTCCTGGGACGCGCTCTTGGGCTCGCCCAGGTGTCTCTCTTTTCTTTTTAACCCCCTTAAGGTCCCACCTTCAAGAGCTAGGTAAGGTGTTCTCCATGAGGATTGAGTTGCCAAAGTGTCGTTTTTTCAGATCCCCAAACAACTAGGCAAATGCCAGTTCCTCGTTTGCTGCTGCCTTCTAGGAAAAACAATCCTACAGTATTCTTGACAGCCTTCCCCTTTATGAGTAAGTGCTTGGTTGTTTCTTTCCCTTTTCCCTTCTCCCTTCTTGTCGTTGGCAATGGCACACTTATGCTGTGGGAGGCAAGCAGGGACTCCGGGTGCAAATAGGCGCTGGGAGGAATGGTTGGCTCACATTTTTTTGCCGCAAAACTGGCAGGGTGGAGCAGCACTGTCATTTCAGGGCCCTGGGCCAGCTCAGGAGAGACACAACTCCTTCAGGGCCTCCTCAGAGCAGAGGCAGTAGAGACCACAGTCTTACCCTGGGCCGGGTCTGCCCAGCCATCATGAACGTGCTGGACAGTACAAGCCAGGGGCTGATGACTCATCCTAGCTGTCAACCTAGCTACTCAGGAGGCTGACTTCTGGAGCACCAAGGTTAGAGGTCAAGCTGGGAAGAAAAGTCCAAGAGATTCTATCTCCAAACTAACCAGCAAAAAAAAAAAAAAAAAAAAAAAAATCCAGGCTGGAGGTGTGGATCAGGGGGTAGAACACCAGCTTGAGTTGAAACAAGCCCAGCAAACATTATGCCCTGATTCCAAACTCCAGTACTGGCAGGAAAAAACAAAAACAAAAAGGATAACCTAAGCATGTTCAGAACAAAAGCAATCTATCAGGTGTTCACAAACATCCCCATGACTGTATGCAGAATGACTGAACTAGGTTTCACAGTAAATCAGAGACACATTCGTAAGCCCCAGTTAAGGAGGGGCAGAGGCGCCCTGGGGAAATGGTATTGCTCGGCCTGGGACACTGTCAGCACCCAGTGATGTTGATGGTGTGGTGGAATATGAAGTGGACACTTTATTGCTGTGGAAATCAGAGGTCCCGCACAGGCCCCCCGGGCAGAGCCAGGGCATAGGCGGGGCTGAGGTCCTGGATCTGTTTTCCAGCTTCTAGGCTCTTCTGTTTCTCACACTCTTGGGCTCATGATCATATTTTCTTTTTATGAAGCCAGCCAATAAATTAAATAAGTAAATAAGTAGACACAGTTTCTTGTTTCATTTTATAATATAAATAATTAATATATAATATATATGTTTATAAATATATATACTATATTATATATACTATATATTACATTATATATTATATTGTATATATTATATATTTCATTATATATATATAAAATCTTATGCTGGTCCTGGGACTTGAACTCAGGGTCCGGGCACTGTCCCTGGGCATTTTTGCTCCAGGCCAGCACTTTACCACTTGAGCCACAGCTCCACTTCTAGCTCTTTGTTAGTTAGTTGGAGATAAGAGTCTCACGGACGTTTCCTGTCCAGGCTGGCTTTGAACCACGATCCTCAGACCTCAGCCTCCTGAGTAGCTAGGATTTCAAGTGTGAGCCACAAGTACTCCACTTACTTTCCTATTTTAAAGTCAGCCGATCTGTAATTTTAATTCTCCCCACGTCTTTATCCCCCTTTTCCATACTCAAGCATTTAGGGGTCCTGACAGGGACAACTTTAGGGGAACCATTGTCCCACCAATAATAGAGCTCTCCTTTTCCAAAGACGCAGTCCTGGCATGCACCCTTCCGCGTGCTTCACCCTGCGGGAGCGGGCAGCCGGCTCCAGGGCGAGGTGGGGCCTGAATTCTAATTCTGACTTTACTCCCTGTTCTGGGGCCAACTGGTGAGGTCACTGTTCCCCCTCGCCACCTGGGGAATTGGAAGTGACACCGGGTGAGGGGCTGGTAACATCGCAGGGAGAAAGGCCAGCTGCCTCCCAGTGACTGAGCCTGCCCTGAGTGGCACAGCAGCCTCCTTGTCTCCGGGCCTCCTCTCCACCGAGGGCCCTGCTCCAAGGGCCAGCGACAGACACAGACACAGAGACAGAGGCCAGGCCAGCGGCTGCCAGGTCCTTTCTCTGAGCCTCTTTTTCTTAGCTGACCATGATCACACAGGTGGAAAATCTCTAATCCCAATGACCCCGAATCCAAAAGGCTCCCAAACCCGAAGCTTTGTGAAAACCTCACAAGGTAGCGTGTTCTACTGCAGACCTGGTGAGCCAGGTCACAGGCACACTGGAAATGCCGCACAAATGCGGCCCGCCTGTGAGCAGAGCGCAGGGCAAGCCTTGGTGGATGGACGGCGTGTTAGCCCCGGCCCCACCCCCGAAGCATCCTTACACAAATACCTCAAAATCCTGTATGAAGAGAAAATCCATCCTGGGCCAAGCATTTTAGATGAGGGATACGTAACTCTGTGCCTACATCCGGGGGTTACGGTGACTGATTAGGGGTCAGTTAACTCACGTGCTCCCAGCACATACTAGGCCTCTGAGAACTCAAGATAGGGTTATTCCTCTTGACTCAGATGAACCTTTTGCTGCTTGTTTTCCCCCCTGTGACGAGAGGGGGTTCATTCGCCCACACCTTGAGAGAGGTGGGCACGGTAAGAGAAACCGAGGCACATATTGGACTAAGCAGACATCCACGTCGGCTAGGAAGGACAGACGGGAGTCAGATTATCCACAAACGTCAGGAAAGTTCCACACCCCAGTGCTAACAGAGAGGGCTGGGCCATCAGAAGAGTCAGCTGAAGATAGGGAGAGACCCATGCAGGCCAACAGAAGCAAGGAAGGTCTCTGGGCAGGCACTGTAGGATGTGCAAAGGAACTGGGGCAGGAAGACACCAGGATAATTCAAAACACTGCATCAAGGGGAAGGTTTGTGTGGTTGAGTGATGCACACAGAGAGACAAGCTCAGGGGTGGGCAGGCAGAGATTAAATGACAAAACATCTCAGGTCGAGTGCAGCCTTTCTCTGATGATGGAAGTCATTTGAGACTGGTCTCACATTCTAGAAGGTTCTTTTTAGCTCTAAACTGTATTGGGCACATGACATCTAAACATCTACCTATCACACACATAAGACAGAAGGCGGGTATGCTGTTTCTCTTTGGGTTTATCTGGGATGAGCACACATATATACCCTAGTCATTGCTAGCTAGGCCCGGGTTCTGGGAGCTAATGGAACCAGATCAGTCAACCATTTAAAAAGTGACACAGGAGAGCCAGAAGAGGACTGCTCATAGGACTCACGGTTCATCAGCCACTGAGGTGAGGGGACATTCCCAACTTCTCCAGAGGCCAAGGCAAAGGACTAGTGAGAAAGGGCGGCCCCCAGGGGCTGCCTCTGCCTGGGGAGAGAGCCTGGCAGTCTGTTGGTGGTAGGGTTTTTGTTCAGTTAGGTCTCCTGTCTTTGTCCCATTTTTGTCCAAGTCCAACTGGGTCTGTGGCCTCATAACACATGGCTCATATTGTCCAACCATAGTCCAGGGACTTAGATCAAATCCTCGACCTAAATCCGAGCTTCCTGGCTAGCTGGGCAGGTGAGCGGCAGCCATTACAATCCTCCATGATCATCAAGTGAACACACTGGAAAGCACCCCCACCCTACCCCGCAGGCCAGGAAGAGGGAGACCTCTGCAGATAACTGTGTACAGCGAAGTCTGCAGGCACGAGTCCTCTCACCTGTGGGGTGCTGGTCACTCTGAGCAGGTCCTGGGGTCTGTGTCCAGCTGCTGTGACATGGGCGATGTGGTTCAGGCATGAAAGCCCTCATCTCCAGTGGGACTCGTGTCGAGATGGGGCTGTGTTTATGTACCTGTGTGTTAAGGGGCATGGGAATGGGGTCCTTGTGGTAAAATCATGTCTTCATGAGGAGAAGAAGGGGGACCAGATGTCCTGAAACCAGGTTTTTAGACTCCAGGCCCAAAGACTCAGAGCCCCAAGGGAGCTCTGGCCATTTGTCCTCGGGTGCCAAATTAAGAGACGTGGCGAAGGGCAGGGACAGGGGTTTCATTCCGACAGCCACGGGAAGCAGTGCATCTTGGGCCGTCTTCAGGGGTGGAGATATTGGCTTCCGGTGCACAAGGGAGAACTGAGAAGGACATGCAGAGTTCACACAGGCCTAGATCTCAGGTGAGGCCTGGTCTAGATCTCAGGTGAGGCCTGGTCTAGATCTCAGGTGAGGCCTGGTCTAGATCTCAGGTGAGGCCTGGTCTAGATCTCAGGTGAGGCCTGGTCTAGATCTCAGGTGAGGCCTGGTCTAGATCTCAGGTGAGGCCTGGTCTAGATCTCAGGTGAGGCCTGGTCTAGATCTCAGGTGAGGCCTGGTCTAGATCTCAGGTGAGGCCTGGTCTAGATCTCAGGTGAGGCCTGGTCTAGATCTCAGGTGAGGCCTGGTCTAGATCTCAGGTGAGGCCTGGTCTAGATCTCAGGTGAGGCCTGGTTGACCATTAGCTCAGACTTTGTTCTTGGAGAAGTTCCAGAAACGTTGTTATGACTTTATTACCAGACCAGAACAAGGTGGTCTCTTGAAGGTTTTGTTTTTGTTCTCTAAGAAAAGAAGACATTACTTGTTTCAGAGATAGCTCACCTTCCTCAGGAGACGGTTGTCTGAATCTTTTCTCCTGCTAGCAGGGGACTGTGAAGGGACTACAGCAGAGAACAACTCCAAGCAAAGGGCATAGGCGGAAGTGGAGGGACTTTCGGCTAATTCACAGGACTCCGCAAATGCATCTTTGGCCTCTTACAGTCTCTCTTGCTCCTCCTTGTGAGATGGGGTGAGAAGTGAGGGAGGGAACCCTCCTGGGGTCTGCCCAGGACCTTGACCTGGGGGTTTCCTGATCTCTAGAGAAGCAAGAGGCAGGTTTCTGAGGCAGTATTTACCAGGCCTGGGGCATTTCATAACAGCAAAATACATCCCCAACTGACTCATACGTAAGGACACAGAACTCTGCCAGGAGTCGTGTGTGGGTGTGTGTATGTGCTGGTACTGGGCTTGAACTCAGGGCCTTGTGCTCTAACTTGGCTTTTCCATCCAAGGTTGACATTCTATCCCTGAGCCATAGCTTCACTGCTGGCTTTTTGTTGATTAGCTGGAGTTGAGAGTCTTGAGGAATTGTCTGCTCAAGATAGTTGGAATCTGTGAGCCTCAGATCTCAGCCTCTGAAGCAGCACAGCAGCACGGATTACAGGTGTGAGCCAAGGTACCCGCAGGAGTTGTCTGACAGCGGGGCCCTGGGTGTGTTAGAGAGTCAGATTCTGGAGCAGCTTAGCTGTATGAGGCTTGTTCTGTCCACAGAGGGCTTCCTCTCCAGCGGGAGGTGGAGCTGACCTCCTCCCAGACAGCTGGCATCGGGCTACTCAGAGACCCGGAAGTCCCCATCCCCGATGGGACCACAGCTTCCTGGTGAACCCCAGCCAAAGCTTCCAGACACTCTTGGGGACAAGTCATACCCTTCAAACGTCCCTCAAGCACCGTGTCTCTGGGCACCAGCCGGGCTCCCGGGCAAGGCCCCTTTCTATCCAAAGCTGCTCAGAGATCAGCCTGCAGCTGGCCTGGCCTCTGCTTCCTTGGCCGCAGGTCTGGCTGGAGGGATGGTCTGCCAATGTCCGCATGCCCAGCGGCTCAGGGTCCCTCTCTGCCATGGTCCCCTCTGCTCCCGCCATCTTGGGTTCTGTAGCTTCTCCACTTCCTTTCGGCACAGCCACGTGGTGATGAGCAGTGGACATAAACACACCTTCCAGGCTCTGGGCCAGCACATAGCCGGAGAAGAGGGCCAGCCCCGCGGAGACCCGGCAGGCCCTCCGGTGTGGTGGTGGGAAAGGCAGGCCTAGATGCTCATGGGGCCACCACCGGGCTGATGGCCAGTGACTGGGGGTGGGGTGGGAGGGACGGCAGTTACGAACCTTTGAGTGTCACAGATGCAGCCTACGGTGCCACACCAGGAGACAGGACACAAAGACACAAGCAACACATCCCCAGGGGACTTCTAGGCCAGAGAGGAAGAAAGATGGGAAGCAAGAGACCCTCTGTCCACCCCGAGGGGTTGTGAAGAGGACACCGGGGATGGGGGGGAGGGGTGATACTGAGGGGCAACTTGGCTTCCTCCCTAAGATGGCATTCCTTCAGAGAGAGAGAGAAAGAGAGAGAGAGAGTCATCATAGACCTGCTGTGTTCCCCCATCCCCCATATTCCCATAGCCCTCGCTCCAGTTCCTATGTCCAAAGTAGAAGGTGAAGAAACTCATATCACACACAGCACTTTGCAGAAAGGTTTAACCACGCAGGCGTGGGAATGTTTGAATTCTAGCTTGTAAGTCCTATCAGAACTGTCAGAAAGCAGGTCCTGCCAGCTGGATTCAGAAATGAACTCGCTTTAGGTGTGAGCCACAGAGGGCAGGCAGAGACTGCTGGAAACAGGTTTGTTGGGTCATAAATATCTTACTTGCTGGGTTCAGCAGGCTGCGGGTTGACACTTGCCCTAATAAGCAACTATTGATTACATTCTAGTTTAGAATCAGAACTCTGTGTGTGTGTGTGTGTGTGTGTGTGTGTGTGAATGCACGCATGTGTGCACTGGTATTGGGGCTTGAACTCAGGGCCAGGGCACTCTCTCTTTTAGATTTCCTCTCAAGGCTGTCTCCCTACCACTTAAGCCACAGCTCCACTTCCGGCCTTTTGGTGAGTAATTGGAGATAAGAGTCCCATGGACTTTCCTGTCTGGTCTGGCAATCCTCAGATCTCAGCCTCCTGACCAGCTAGGATGACATATGTGAGCAGCCAGTGCCTGGCTAGAGTCAGGACTTTTTTGTTGTTGTTGGTCATGGGTCTGGAACTCTGGGCCTGGGCGCTGTCCCTCAGCTCTTCAGTTCAAGGCTAGCACTCTACCACTTGAGCCACAGCACCACTTCCGGTTTTCTAATGGTTTACTGGAGATAAAAGTCTCACAGATTTTTCCTGCCTGGGTTGGCTTTGAACCGCGATCCTCGGATCTCAGCCTCCTGAGTGGCTAGGATTACAGACGTGAGCCACCGGTGCCCAGCTAGAGTCAGGACTTTTAATGATGGTTTGAATTCTTGGGAGTCATGTACAGTGGATAATGCTGTTTCCTGAATAACATTAGAGGGACCACCGCCCTTCGTTTTCTAGCAACACTCAAAGGTTATATGTGCATCAGTCATGTTGGAGTTGCTGGAAGGTTCCTGGACCAGTCCATCTGCCTTCAGTCTCTGAAACTAGCTTTGTGATCTTGAGCATTTCTACCCTTCATCCTCAGTTTCTGGAGGGGACAACAGGAGGTCAGGAGAATAAGCCTGTGTGAAGGTCAGACCAGGGCTGTCACATCTCCTCCATTGCGATTAGGCCAGTGCCAGCACATTACTGTGTCCAGGCCTGAGAGAACCGTCCCGCAGACCTTTGCAGAAGGTAAATCCAGGACCCTAGTGAAAACTATTCTACTTTCTTTCCAAACAGACTCAGGGACAGGGTGCCAAGACACCGTGACGTCTCCGTCTGCGGGTTCATTAGTGATAAAACGTCTTGGACTTCCTTTCCCTGGCTGGCTTCAAACGAAGATCTCTGAATCTCAGCCTCCTGAGTAGCTGGGCTCAGAGACGCGGGTCACCAGCCTACTGCTGAGCATGTCACCTGTTTGACCACTTACTTCATCCCCACCCCCACCCCCAGGGGCCAGAGTGTCAACGTCATCTAGAATGGAAACACTCCCACTGGACAGGTGTAAGCTGTGCCAAATCTCCTCAGTTTCAGTAAGCTGATATTTAGTTACTCTAGGAGCCAGGGTGTGGCTCTTCTCTTCTCTTCCAAGATGGAGTCTCTTGAATTTTCTGCCCAGGCTGGCTTCAAGTGATCATCTTCCTGATGTATTTTGAATGGTGGCCCTTAAATCTGTACTAAATTTACCTTCATCCAATCAGAGGCAGCGAAAGGGATACTAATTGGGAAAAGGATCCCAATAGATTCAGTGAAGAGTCTGGAGAGGAGATCATCAGGACTTTAATGACTGTCCAGTGTCCTTAGAGAAAAAGGTGAAGCCACACAGAGAAGACCAGGGAGAGATGGGGACAGCCATTAGAGTGCAGTGTCTCCAAGCAAAGGGATCAACAAATGTCACAATCTGGAGAGAGGCCTGGAGCTGAAAGCAAACCCCTCTGACATTTGCATTTTCCAACTTCCAGTTCCTCCCCTCCCCCCCCCCCCCCCCAAGCTGTAAGAAGTTGCATTTCTAGTTTTGCTCTGGTTGTTTTGAACTTGTGTCTGAGCTTGCTAGGCTGGGGTTCCACCACTTGGGCCATTCTTCCCAGCTTCCCCCTTTTTTTTACTTTAGTTATTGTCTTAGATAAGATCTGATGGTTTTCCTGGAGTCAGCTTCAGATGGTGATCTTCCTAGCAATGTTTCCTGAGTAGCTGAGATCACAGGCATGTGCCACCCCACCCAGCGCAGGAACTGTTATGTTAAACCACCCAGTGTGTGTGTGTGTGTGTGTGTGTGTGTGTGGTAGCTTGCAGCCACAGGAAGTGACTATACCTCCCGAAGAAGCTTTCCCTGCATGCTAACATCTGGAACCCCTTTAATCAGTGCCTTATACTGGGGTTTAATTACATGCCTGCCAAGAAACTCAAGATTTAAATATACTTGATGTTTGTCTGATGGTGATCTTTGAGAAGCAAGGGTGCCAAAAGATGAGGATAACATGGAAGGAACTGGAGGGATCTAGAAGAAACCAGAAGTGCAGACTCACACTACTACCGAAAACATGAAACAGAAGGTGTTCCAACAAGAGAAAGAGCTGTTAAGTACTGGAGAGTGCACACAAGCAAACGCATCGTGCCAGCCGCCGGCCGCCCGTTCTGCTCTGTGTGTTGCTGTGGTGGCCGGAGCGGTGTGGGAGTGGCCACTCCCGGCTCTGTGTGACTCGTGCACTCTGAGGTCTCTGGCAGACTGGACGGGGGAAGGATTTGGTGTGGCCCTTGTCACAGGTGGAAGCCACTCAGGCAGCCAAGCAACTGGGACTTGCAGGCCATGTCTGCCTTGCAGCTTGGCTCCCTAGGAGTCCCTTGTGCAGTCTCGAGAATGATGGCAAGCAGCCTCCTGGACCCACACTGCTCTCACTGGGGGGACACGGTCAGGAGGTCAGGATTCCATACCATTCTGCCACCCACCGTGGGGATGAAGGGACCAGGAAGGACCTGCAGTGAGAAGCGCCAACAAGTACCTTAAGAGTCTGCAAAGAAACAAACAGAACTCACACACACACACACGCACACACAAAACAAACAAAAACAAAATCCCAGATGGTCTCTGTGTCTGAGCCACGTGGTGGAAATCTGACCAAGGCGGTCTCTGAATACAGGAGCCTGCTGGCGTCGTACCTCTGGACCGGCTGGTGAGCTGCTCCCTTCCTATGGCAGGATAACACCCAGCCCAGGCCACTGCTGTCCATTGCTCAGGTCCTCCCCTGGTGGAAGCCCACGTCTCCTTTCTACTGTCACACGGCACAGCTGTCTCCTCTTTGCAAAAACTGGGGCCTCCCGCCATGTTTCTCCAAGTACGGCCCACAGCAGCAGCAGCAGCAGCAGCAGCAGCCAACGTAAGTCTGAACTCCATCTAGACTGCTCATTCTAGAACACTTCCAGCACCCACAAAAAGTAAAACCTGAACCTATCCACAGTCTCTCCCTTCCACCCCAAACCCCGCATGCTCTACCACTTGTTACTCTTATTTTCTTTCTTTGCAGATTTGCCTCACACAACAGTGAAGCGTTTTTTACTTGCCTAAGGCTTTCAAGTCTTGTCTATCTTGCAACATGTGTCACAAACTTCATTCCTTGTTCTAGTTCCATGGGATCAGCATGCTACATTTTAGTTTTACATTTCTTAGCTGGTAGATGTTTAGGTTCTTTCCTTTTGGGGGTGGGGTGGTGCTGTTATGAACAATGTTGCTATGAACATTGTGTAAGGAATTCCTGAAAACATATTCTTTTATTTCTCCTGGGTGTAAAGTATCAAGGTACTAGAACATCAGCATCTAGAAAAGGAATTACTGGGTCAGTGGTTGTTAGTGAAATGAGCTCCCTTCCCACAGCTTAGCACGCCCCTTCCCCTCTCCACAGCTTAGCATGCTCCCTTCCTAGGCAACACTGGGCCCTTGTAGTAAAGGCTGTAAATAATCAGCCTCCAACTCCTTTACCTTGGGATGGCACTTCTCTGGGGCAGCTACCACCATAGAAGGCAGCAAGAGCCCTTTAGAGTGACCTTCAGGTCTGGGCAGCTGCAGGACCCCTTATCTACTTGGGCAGCAGCCATCAATCCTAGTTTGCCATGATAAAGCCCCTGGCCCGCATGTCCACACCGGAGTCTCCGCCTCCTAGCCCCTTCTAGTCCCTCCTAAACCTCCTAGGTTATATAGGTCACCTCAGACAATAGCTGGTGCTTCTTCTCACTTCTCCTTGTAAGAAGGGGTCTGGCCGGCCCCCCTTCCCGGCAATAAACCTTCCTTTGTTCTTTGTACCTGCATGTCTGCATGGTTCTCTGACAAAGTCTAATATCTAGCAGAGGTAAATTCTCTCCAGCCTTTTGAGGAACAGTCAAGTTGTTTGCACAGGGTTTTGCATTTGACACCCTACCAGCAAGGTCTGAGGGATGCCAGCGCGGTGACAGTGCATGCAGGGGGCCTTGCCTTTTACTTTTAGCTTAGGAAAATTCTCACAAGTACAGAGTGGCGTTTCTCAGTGGCTTCACTCCATTTCCAGGACAGTGAGTATCAGCAAGCATCGTTCCCTGGGACGAGTGGCAATCCGTGTGTCTTCTTCAGAGAAGTGTCTCTTTACACTTTTGCCTATTTTTAAAGTAGATGCTTTTTGTTGTTGGCTAGATTGTTTTTTTGTTTTTAAGTGTTGGCATGGGTAAAATTAGCTCAAGGTAAACGTTATAACATGACTGCTAACAGAGACATTTTCACCTGCAACATATTGGAGGCGATGTGATGGCTGTGTATAAAACTGGGTTTCTGTAACCCCCACTACAGAAATGTCTCTGGAGACAATGGAAATCTCGGAGAGTGGAAGGGGGAGAAATGCCCGAGGAGGAGCAGCAGAGTGACTTGCTCAGAAAATGATGTTCCAACAGAAGCATCCCCCGGGGGAAGCCATCTCCTGTCCTAGAATGTTTGGTATGAGGAGGAGGGAGCCCCTGTCACCCTGCCACTTGGAGGGGCTCCCCAGGGAGGGAGGGAGGAGCTGCAGTCCCGGGGAGAGCCCTCCGGGGAGGCCAGGGTCAGGGTCCTAGGGCCTGCACAATGGGCGGAGTCTAATTTCATACTATAAGGAAAGGTTTCCCAAAGTCCCCCATTCACTCCTTTCCAGGAAGTCTATCCTTTTAGCCTCATTGGTATGGATGGCATCACGTGCCCCGTTCTAAGCCAATCGTGGGCCTAAGCAAGGCTTAACTTCCTGGCCTCTCCTCTGACTCTCAGGACAGGGTCCCGGGGTGGAAGATGCTGCCAAGCAGGCCCCTCCCTGACACCACGTTGGACTCTTCACCTCTCATTCCAGCACCACGCATGCAGAGCTAAGGCCTGGCCGGGTGAGCGGGAGTCTCCATTTTCGTATCATCGCTGCAGGAAATTCCTCATTTTGTGGGGGAATAAGTGGATTCGGATGGATCTGTGTGTGTGTGTGTGTGTGTGTGTGTGTGTGTGTGTGTGCCAGTCTACGGGCTTCAACTCAGGGTCTGGGTGATGATGTCTCTCGGCTTTCCCACTCAAAGCTAGCACCATACTATTTGAGCCACATTTCCACTCCTTTGTCTCTGGTAGTTAATTGGAGATAGGAGTTTCATAGACTTTCTTGCCCGGTGTCTCTGAACCACAGTCCTCAGATCTCAGCCTCCTGAGTTGCTAGGCTTACAGGTGTGAGCCACCGGCTCCCCTCTTCTCTTGGTCTCAAGGAGTCCTGGTCAGAAGCTGGAGCTGAGGTCACACTGACCTCAGTATCTCTAACCACTGGGGAGTCTCTGGGAAAAGAGACTTCTGGGAGAGCCAGGGTCAGACACGGGGCTTTCCTGAAACAGCAGTGTCATCCATGGTCCTCATCCACAATGGTCACTCAAACAGCCTTTGGACCTCCAGAAGCAGTAGGTACAGTCTTTGGGGCCAGAAAGTCAGACTCCATACTGACTGCGGCTTTAGAGTGCTTAGAAAGGACCCAGGTACATCAGCACAGCTACATCCTGGACAGGGAGTTCAGGGAAGGCTGGGCTCCACCCTGAGCCCACGGGCGCACAGTGAGAAAGACAGACCTCCCGGATCTTATTCCACGGCTGGTGTGGCCCTGAGAGGTACAGGGGCTGTCAAGCTGTTGGCTGGTGTCCTTCTTAGCAGTGTGTATAGTGTGAAGAACTCAGCAACCCAGCCTGCTTCAAATAACACCGGGAAGCAAAAATCTCACCCAGGGAACAAGGAGGCCAATGCGTGTTTATGAAAGAAGACAAGCAGTCATCTTGGCTTACCACAATGACTGCTAAGCTATATGTGGAGATGGTTTTAGTGTTCATGAGACATGGGCATTTGGAATTAATTGCATGGAGCAGTGAGCACTTAAGGAAATGAAAACAGCCTTGAGTAGCCATTAGAAGAATGAGAATCCTTCCAACAACAGATAGAAGGAGGCTTGTTTTCCTCAACAGGTCCTGCCTGGAAACTTTCTCTTAAGATTCTATATCCAGTTGTCTTTATTACATTCTTCTGGTAATGGGGTTTGAATTCAGGACCTTGGGTTTGCTAAATTGGTGCTCTACCACTTGGGTCATTCCTCCCAGCCTCAGTTTTTGTTGGTTATTTTTGGAGATGAAATCTCCTGGGTTTATCTTACCTCAGCTGGCTTCACACCACAAGGCTCTGGCCTCAGCCTCCCACACAGCTAGGCTTACAGTCCTGCGCCACTGGTGTCTAGCTTAGGACAGGCCTTCTCCCTGAAAGTCATCTGTGATGTTCTGTCTGTGATTTGTAAGTTTCCTGATCACTGAAAATGAAGAAGAAACCCAGGGCTGTTTGTGAGAAATAGGATGAGGACAAGGACACCTCCGCAGCTCTGCAGCTCTGCAGGCCAGCGCCCGTGCTCAGGGAGGAGGGCCGCGGAGGAGCAGAACATGGTGGTCCTGGCCTATGCCCATACCGCATGGCACGCTGGCCAGCCTATGCCCATGCCGTGGGGCTTGTCCACCAGCCTATGCCCACACCTGTAACATGTCCACCAGCCTATGCCCACACCATGGGGCATGTCCACCAGCCTATGCCCACACCTGTGACATGTCCACCAGCCTATGCCCACAGTGTGGGGCATGTCCACCAGCTTATGCCCACACCTGTGACATGTCCACCAGCCTATGTCCACACCGTGGGGCATGTCCACCGGTCTATGCCCACACCTGTGACATGTCCACCAGCCTATGCCCACACCTGTGACATGTCCACCAGCCTATGTCCACACCATGGGGCATGTCCACCAGTCTATGCCCACACCGTGGGCACATTGGCCAACTGTGCCCCAAAGCTTTCCCACCTGTCCTTTCTTTAAACCACACCTTGGGGTGAGCCGGCGGGAAGTCCACTCTGCCTACTGGAGCAGTTGGAGGCCTGAAGCTAAGGTGTTATTATGCACCTCAAATGCAATCCTGCTGTTTCCCCAGACCCAATGACTGCACACAATATCCCTGAGCTACAACCAAGCAGGTCCGGAGCAACCTTGCCAACAACCTTGCTCCTGAAAGGAATACCAGAAATGAAATGACTCAAGAACAAGAGCCAAAAGAAGGGCTGTCCTTGCCTTGAGAGAGCGTGTGAAAAATGATCTCTAAGGAGCAAAAGCATCCGGGTGCCAGTGGCTCATGCCTGTAATCCTAGCTACTCAGGAGGCTGAGATCTGAGGATCCTGATTCGAAGTCAGTCCAGAGACTCTTACTTCCAATGAACCATCAAAAAGCTGGGAATGGAGGTGTGGTTCAACTAGTAAAGCACCATCCTTGAACAAGAAAGCTGAAGGTCAGACCTGACCCGGAGTTCAAGCCCTAGTACTGGCAACAAGGAGGAGGAAGAGGAGGAGCAGGAGGAGGAGGGGTGGCAAGGATGGGGAGGAGGCAGGTCTGCTCACCAAATTCTGGGAGGCGCTTCTGTTATCAGCCCAGAGCTGGCTGGCAGCACCAACTCTTCCCTCCTCTTCTCAGACTCAGAGCCCCAACTTCCTGGAAGGCAGACCCTTCACACTGCAGCAGCAGCAGCAAGTGACCCCTCACACCTCCCCCCTCCTCAAGGCTCCCGGGTGGAGGGGACCCATGTGAAATGTGCTGTACCCTCATCTACCAGTAACCTTGGAGGAGCTCATCCCTTCCCCCTTTGACTTTGTTTTCTCATCTGTAAGTGTGGAGAGAGCTGGTGCTCTCCTGGGCTTTTGGCAGGAAAAAGGACGAAGCTCATGGTCAGCCTCTGATCAGAGTCCCAATGGAGCCCACAGAGACTGTCCGGCCACAGAAGCTAGCTGTGCCTGTGGGCTACTGTACCAGAGAATCCAACTGACAGACACTGAGGACCCTCACGCGGTACATGGTACAACTTAAGGAATTCTTGTAATCCAGGTGCAAAGCATTCAGCAAGCAGCTCAGGTCCATGTGGAGAAGCCCACTTCAGCTTTTGAAAATTCAGCTGGGACGGAGCACGTGGCCCTCTCCCATTCTGTTTAGAGCCCCTCACTCTGGAAGTTCCTGTGAGGAATGCACACAGCCCCACCCACATTCAGAGCCTGTGGAGGTCAAAGGGGACATGTCCTGTGCACACTCCATTTTCAACCAGGTACACCTGAGCCCAGGAGAGCTATTTAAGAAATAATCAAGACCAGGCCAGGGGCAGGTGACTCATGCCTATAATCCTAGATGCTCAGGAGGCTGAGATCTGAGGATCATGGTTTGGAGTCAGCCCAGGCAGGAAAGTCTACAAGACTCTTATCCCCAATTAACCATGAAAAAGCAGAAGTGGATGTTGTGGATCTAGTGGTAGAGCACTAGTCTTGAGTGAAAGCCAAACAAAAGCTTGAGGCCTTGAGTTCAAGCCCCAGAATAGGTACAGAGGTGGGAAGGGGTGAATATTTCTTTTCTCTTTTGCTCCAGCCAGCAAATGCCTCCACATGTACATCAACAGCCCAGTTCTTCCGTGGTAGGCAGAGGTCCAGCTGCGGCTATCAGAGCTGGAGCCATGCAGGGACGCAAGCTGAGTCTTCTGGACCCTTGGGAGGAAAAAGCATGAAGCGTGTTACTAACATACGACTAGCACATGCGCAGAGCGCACGGTGACCGGCACATGCGGCCAGTGCATGGTGAAGGCATGGAGGAGGATGCTCCCCGACTGGCGGGAGGCAAAGCTGTGGGTGAAGGGTGGCCAAGTTCTCAGTTTGCTCTCTTACTCTTTCATCCTCCAGAACCTTCTGATAGTAAATAATTGTTCATCCTGTGTTTTCCAGAAGACAGAATGCAAATGGCGGAATCCCTGACCTCAAACAGCTTTCCTGGCTGGTTTTAATCCTAAATAGCGGTAGTCTTTTGCCCAGCCTGAACTTTGCCTTCAGAATCCAGAGTCTGCATCTTCTGCCAAATTTGTACCTAATTTTGTCCTTTCCCACCTGACTGTGGCATCGACACAGTCCATCATATTGGCAGAAAACTGGAAAGCAAGGTAAGAACAATCCTTACAGATGCAGACTCTGGATTCTGAAGGCAAAGTTCAGGCTGGGCAAAAGACTACTGCTATTTAGGATTAAAACCAGCCAGGAAAGCCGTTTGCGGTCAGGGATTCCGCCATTTGCATTCTGTCTTCTGGAAAACACAGGATGAACAATTATTTACTATCAGAGGTCACTTGACTCCCCTTGAGCTTATACACTCAAGCTTAAGCTAAGGTTGCACTATAAAGTCAGGTTTTCAAGGACTGGGCACTGTCCTTTTATGCTGATTGTTGGTACTCTACCACTTGAACCATAGCTCTACTTCTGGCATTTTGGTAGTTAATTGGAAACAAGAGTCTCAGGGACTTTCCTGCCTGGGCTGACTTCAAACCTCAATCCTCAGATCTTAGCTTCCTAAGAAACTAGGATTACAGGCATGAGCCACCAGTGCCTGGACAATCTTTGTTTAATTTGATTTCCAAAGTTTTTACTCACATAATGCTTAAGGATCTTTGAATGGTGTTTCAACTCTTTCCCAGGGTTCTGTGTGCTTGTATGGGTGTGCACATGTGTGCGTGCTTACCAACAGTGTCTGTGGCATTTTGATGGAGCTAACAATTACCTCCTGTGAGAGTCCACATATTATGGGGCCCAAAGGCGCTTATCATGTGTTGATTTAAACAGCGTCTACAAGGTCAGAGCAAGGAGTCATGACACCATAACAACCTGGAAAGGTGCCAGAGCCCTTGCCTTATTTCAACTTAAATATTTAATGGGAAGCAATCCTATATTTTATAGAATGGCATTTTGAAGTTTACAACTAAAGCCATTTAAGATGAAATAGGTTGTTTGGTCTAGTTTGAACCTCTGTTACGTACTCAACCTTAATGCTAGTCCTTCGCAATCAGCGTCTCCTTCTGGCCTAGAGGGGTTCATAGCCCAGCAAAATGAGAGCATGGCACATGCAATGCTACCAACTCAGGAGGCTGACATCTGAAAATCATGGTTCAAAGCCAGCCCAGGCAGGAAAGTTCATGAGACTTTTACCTTTAACTACCAAAAAGCCTGAAGTAGTAGAAAAGATGTGCCTCTACTAGTAGAGTACTAGCTTCGAGTGAAAAGGTCAAAAACTATAAACCTTGAGTTCAAATGCCCAAGGCTGGCATGAAAGAAAAAGTATGTATTTGCCCAACTTTGATTGACAACTCACCACCAGATTGGTTGTAGGCTCCGCAGCTGCTCCTTTGACTCCATTTTGTCCTGTGCCTGCAGGCAGCGGCTGGGTTTTAGCAGGTTAATGCCAAAAGGCATGGCTTGGAGAAAGATGAAAACCCCCACGGACAGGCCAGCAGTCAGGTAACTTTACCTGCACTGCACATGCTGCTCGCAGCTGACAAGATGAAAAGGTAAGGAAACCCTGCACTGTATTCTGCTTCACCCCCCAACAGCTCTTCCAGGTTACCAAGATGAGGTTACATATAGGGAAACTGAGGCTCAGAGGTGAAGGAACTTGAGATAAACCAGGTGGGCCCAAAGCTTTACAGCCAGAATCTGCAGCTGATCTTTTTTACCCCAGACTTCCACCAGGCCCAGGGTCTTGGCCATCACTCCCATGATGAAAGTCCTTGCTGAGGATATGCCAAGGGTTCCCCTTGATTCTGACCTCACTACTCTTTGTTTACAGACTGAGCCATTACTCAACAGTAGCTAGAGTGTAGTGCTCTTCCCACACCCCCGGTGGAAGAGGACTCTTGCTGGGTGAACTCAAAGGTGCAGGGTGCAGCCCCAATACTGAGGAGAGACCCAGCAAGACATTGAGAAGCTTTAGCTGCCACTACTGTGGGATTAGCACAGAGCTACTTCGAATTCTGTCTAATCAGATCCTATCTCTGAAGTGGTTAACCATTCAGGATCCTTTAGAGACAGCAGAAGGCAGACACTGAGATGGTTCTCTTAAAGGATGTGCGTCAAACCCCAACATAGGCACAAGGGAGGGGGCCAGACTCAGGTAGAGGAGTCTCTGGTTCCCTACAGAACAGCCCTCATACTCACTGTGTCCCCAACCCCCTCTTGGGCTCCCCTCCCCCACCCCTTGCTCAGCAGAGGGCTGGAGACCACACAGCAATGTGAAAAAAGCATCCACAGAAAATGTCCCCAACCGTTTGATTGTATAAATAATTTATTTTCTGTTCACAGCATCATATGTGTATTATAAAAGGAGATGGAAACAAAGGAGAGAATGATCAAGACAGAAAATTACAGCCATAGATAGAAGGGAAAACCGAAGCCGGTGGACAGGGTCCCAACACCATCACAAGAGAATTCGTGAAGAGAATAATTCTAAGACAAACTAGGCCTCCCTGGGTCTATTAGAAAACATTTGAAAAGCTCACTTGGGGAGGCCAAATTCCTCTACACGTGTAACCCACTCAGCATCCACAGGGCAGGAGGCGTGGCGGATCATGGACGGCCAGAAAGGGGGCTCCTTGAGGCCACCCCTTGGTGCTTCTCTGCCCCCTCTTGTCAGAGGTGAAATGGGCTTTATTCCGTCACAGAGTACAGAAATCAATGGAGACTCTTTCACTATTTGTTGATACAGCACAGGGCTTGACTCTACTGTACAATTACTAACGGTTAACTGTACCCTTTCAGTACTGGTAATAAGACAAGATCATCCCGCATCACTGTGAGGGCAGGACAGGGTCAGAGGTCGTCAGCACGACAAGGTTACAGTATTTGGCATCTGCAATGTCACAAAATAAATATATTATTCTCTCCATAGTGTGGAACTACCAAAATGCAAAGTGCTTAAGAAATTGTCGCATGTGAAGAAAATAAAGAAGGATGAATTATTTTTTTTTAAATTTTAATAGTTCTATACAGAATCTTCAGACTATGGGACCAGCCCATTGAGAGGCCAGCGAATCTGGTGTCGCTGTGTAAACTGAGATCTTAGCAGGCTTTTCATTGCTTCTTAGCTCTATTTTCTCTACTGCGTTTATACAAAAAAAAAAGACCAGCACTGGAGGGGTACCAAATACACCTACAAAGAGGAAAGGAGGATGGGGCTGCTAGATTGCTGCTTAAAAAAAAAAAAAAACCATTAAAAAAAACCCAAAAAAACAAAAACAAAAAACCTCTTCTAAGAATTGGGTTGTAAGCCAAGAATTCTGCATCTGGCTCTCAAATCCACTTCCGGAGTATAATGGACAATAGTGTAGGTTTACGATGTGACTGACTCCAAGTTCCCTCTTGACTATGTCCAATTTCTATCAGCCTTCTTTGCAAAGAAGTGTGTAACCGCGCATGTGTGTGTGTGTGGGGGGGGGAGAGTGGGGGATCAAAACTCTACCTGGAAACATAGATGAAGACAGATTAAAAATCCAGCCATTGTAAGTTTCCCTTTGAATACTATGTTGTCAGGGTAAAATGACAGCTTCCACAAGCCAAGACTCAGTCCTGATTATAAAGGATACTTTTTTTAAATTACATTATTAAAAATATGTCTTTATTCTTCTTTCCTTTTCTCTATTTTTCCAAAGCCTCTTTCAAGTAAACTGAAGTGCCTGAGGACCGGGGGCCAGGGCCATGACGTCACAGGCTAACAGGGATCCAAGCACCCATTGTTGAGTCCCTTGGTTCGCCTGAGAGGTGCAGGCAGGCTCGGAGGCCAGTTCCCACAAGATGAATTCACAAGGAATTCATCCTGAAGCTTTTCCTTCGCTCTGAAATCCATGCAAGGAGGTCAACTTTTGCAACAAGGTGGGGTTTTATTTTTTGGCGCATGACATCGAATACTCTTAAGGAGACATTTAGAATGAAATACTGAAACCAGATAGGCCACGAGGAATCAAATTAGACATCTAAACACGTCGCCACTTGCAGTGTCAAGGGACAGAAAAGGCAAAGTCTTTTTTTTTTTTTACCCTTAAGGTGAATATTTCTAAGGTGAGTATTCATTTATAAAAAGGTTTCTGTGTTTTTGTTAAACATGTCTGAAAATCCATCACCAGGAGGTTAGTATTACAAGAGATATCCCTTGCCAAAAAAGAAAAAAAGAAAAGAAAAAAAAGAGCCATCTTGCAATTCAGCACGCATATCAGTAAGCTGGTGTGCTCACCCAAATCAATCAGTCAGCTGAGAACTTAAAACTGAACACATATATATGAGCCCGGGTTCTTAATGCTGATTATACCATGGTGGGGGGAGGGGTGCGTACACCCCATCCCCTTCCCCCAGCCCAGCCTCTGGCCCTTTGAACACCTTTAACCCTTCTGCAGTGGATCCGTCCTTTCCCACCACCTCCAACAATTTTTTTTTTTGTTTCCTTTCATGTTTACTGGTCTCTTTGTCTAATTATGACCTACACATGGACAAGGTCCAAGCCCTCTGGAAGAGGTCTCATTCCAGGCTGTGAAGCGGTTCTCCCTAAACCCGGGTGTTCCCCGTAGCCACCCCAAAGCCCAGGCAAGGGAGCATCTTGGTGGCCATTCCCAGCCCAGGCCGCCCGCCCGCTGCCACGACCCCAGGCAGTCCTGAGAAGGCGCCAACCCAACCCAGACCTGGCTTGGGGTCCCCCGCCCCCCCCAGCAGGACAAATTAAATTCCCCCCACAGGGACCCGCCCTGTGATTTAAAAGGATTCAGCTTCCACAGCCCCTGAAGGCAAAGAGCAAGTCACCCTCCCCCGCGCCCCCCGCCCCTCACGGCACCCCATGATGCCCCCGAGGGGGTGCCCTCCCCAGGGAGCTGCGTACCTCCGGGCACTCGCAGGTGACCCCCGTGGGGGCGGGGCAGCCCGAAGTTCTGGCCCTGCCGCTTTTGTTCCTGACGTCCAAAGCTTTCCACCTGGGGTGGGTGTGTTTGGGGGGGTCCTCTCCCCTCGAGGGCCGCACCGCAGGCTCCTCCCGCGCCCGCGTCCTTCGCAGACGGACCCCCGCACCCCCCTGTCCGCAGGTCCAGGGTTCAGACAAAAGGTCCCCGCGAGCGGGTGGGGAGAGGGAGGGGGGGCCGGGTTGGCACATCAGCCCCCCCACACCCGGCTGGGGTCCCCCCTCCCCACCCCTGTCCGGCCTCCAGGTGGAGATTCGAAGCGTTGCTTTGGTTCGTTGTCTTTGTTCGCGGGCGGCGGGGGGGGGGGGCGGGGGTTCATCGCCAGCCCCTTCCATCCGTCCATCCGTCCGTCCATCCATCCACCCATTCATTCACTTTGGACTCCGGCCCCCCGCCCCCTCGGCCTGCGGACGCGGCCAGGCGCCGTTACCGCTTCTTCTTCTGCTTCAGGGACTTCCTGCGCTTCAGGATCATCTCGTAGAGCTTGTCCATGCCCTCGGTGAGGCCCTCGCCGATGATGGCGCACGCCGGCTGGACGTGATAGGTGGTGGCCGGGATGAGCTCGTGCAGCGCCAGCTGCTTCTCAATCTCCGCCACCGGCAGCGACTTGGGCAGGTCCTGCTTGTTGGCGATGACCAGCAGCGGCGTGCCCTGGTTCTCGGCGAACTTGGTCACCTTGTGCAGCTCGGTCTTGGCCTCCTCCAGCCGGTCCACGTCCACGGAGTCCACCACGTAGATGATGCCGTCCGTGCAGCGGCTGTACGACTTCCACAGCGGCCGCAGCTTCTCCTGGCCGCCCACATCCCAGAAGTGGCAGCTGATGCCCTTGGCCGTGCCGTTGCTCAGCTTGATCTTCTCGGTGTTGAAGCCGATGGTGGGCACGGTGTTCACGAACTCGTTGAACTTGAGCCGGTAGAGCACCGTGGTCTTGCCGGCCGAGTCCAGGCCCAGCATGACGATGTGCAGGGACTGGAAGGCCGAGATGTTGGAGGAGATGTTGCCCATGGCTCCTCGCTGCGGCGCCGGCCACTGCGGCTGCGGGCGGCCGGGAGGGCGCCGCCCCCCCTCCCCGGAGCAGTCACGGCCCCGCCGCGGCCCGGCCGCACCTGGGCCCCGCCCGCCGCCGCTACCGGCCGGGGAGGGGGGCTCGGCGTCCCCGGGGCGCACGGCCCGGCGCGCTCAGACCGCGCGGCGCCCGCGCCCTCGCCCGCCCGGCCGGCGGCCCGCGGGCATCGCGTCTCTCCGGGCGGCTTTTGTCTTCTCGCGAAGCCGCCGCCGAGGCCGCGGTGGCGGGAGGCTGGCGCCCGGCGCCCTCGCCCGGAACCGGTTCGCTCGGCGGCTTCCTCGGGCCGCGCGCCCCCCGCCCCGCCCGCCCGCCCCGGGCTCCCGCCGCGGCTCCGGCTCTCCCCCGGGGCCTCCGGATCCCCGCGCTGGGCGCCGATCTCCAGCGGGCTTGGGCGGCGCCGCTGCCGTTCCCCGGGCGCACCGTGGAGGCGCAGGCGGGACGCGGGCTTCCCCGGGTGTCGCTGCCGGCGCGGCCGCCTCGCTGTCCCCGCAGTCCCCGCGCCGCCGCCGCCGCCGCCTGCCAGCAGCGGCCCGAAGGCGCCGGCTCCGCCCCCTCGACGCCACGCCCCTCGACGCCACGCCCCCCGCGGCCCGCCGAGGCCCAGACCGCTGGCTCCGCCCACGCCCACGCCCACCGAGGCCCCGCCCCGGCAGGCCCCGCCCCCGCAGCCCGGGCCAGGCGTGGCCCTCTCCTCCCGCCGCGGGTTTTCCCGCGCTTCGGTGGCTTCCGAGTCGCCCTCGCCCTCCCCTCACCCCAGCTGCCCGCGCCGAGACAATGGGCCCGGGAGCCGCTCTTCCTCCCCAGCCGGGACCGCGCCCCAGCCCGAGTGCCCCAGCGCCCGGTGCGCCCCCCCCCGGCCCCCCCCCCCCCCCGCCTGCCTGCCGCGGCCCCGGGCGCTGCCGGGCTCCGGAAGGGGTCGGGTCGGGGTCCCCGCTGGGCGGCCCGCGGGCCGGGGCGGCAGGGCGCCTGCGCGAGGCCCCAGCCAGGCGCTGGGTCAGGAAGGGGGTTGGGGACCCGTCTGCCCATGCGGGAGCCCCTGCGGGGCCCTGGGCCTGGCTCCCCGGGACTGCGGAGGGGCCCCCCGGGAGGCCCAGCTGGGGGACCCCAACTCAGACAGCCCGGCTGGGAGTCCTCCCCCCAACTCAGACAGCCCGGCTGGGAGTCCTCCCCCCAACTCAGCCCAGCTGGGAGTCCTCCCCAACTCAGACAGCCCAGCGAGCTGTCCCAAGGCGGGCTTAGTTCACAACTGGCCTCTGCTGACAGGTGGTCCCCTCCCAGCTAAGGCCCTCTCCTCTCCCCTCACCCCCGGTGAGCTGAGCCCTCCTGTGGGCCAGCTACCCACCGGGCAGGTGACCTTAGCCGCTGGGATAGAGGCCCTGGATCACTTGGAGCTGGTGGCAGCTTGGGCTACAAATGCCAGTGTCCCCTTGGTTCCTCCTCCTACCTCCCCAGTTCAGAGCTTTTATTCTTGATTGGGATCAGTAGCAAATGCATGTCCTGTGTGGGCGTGGAGGGGATTGAGGGGACTGGGTGACTGGGGAGCATGCAAAGGAAGGGGTGACCATGTCTCTTCAGGCCCGGGCTGCTGAGCCAGAAAATGTGCAAATACAGTTGACAGGGAAGAAAGTAAAAATGCCCATCATCTGTGGATAAAAATTCCTATGCATACACAGCGTATATACGTGTGTGTGCATGTGTGTTCTTTGTTCCCTATCTTCCTTTCACAAGATGTGTGATTTTGTGTGTACCAAAGCGTGTGAGAAGACAAACACCTGTGGAAGGAAGGACAAGGGCTGTGCCCGCCATCTTGGAAGTCCTAGGAAAGGAAAGGAGAGGAAAAACCCTTGCTGTCACCCGCTGTCCAGAGTGGTGTGGGATCTGGACATAGAAGGTTGGTGCTGGGGAAGGCCATGTGGGTTGCCTGTCCACTTTACCAGACAGGGAAACCAAGGCCCCAAGCTGTGGCTTTGCCAAGATGGAGACATCCTTCCCAGGACCGGTGGGATCTGATGCTCCCACTGGTTACACTGGTGTGATATTCGCCTATCACATCCTCCTCCTTCCCGTACGCTTTAAATGGTGTCTGTGTGACTTCAGATAGGTACTCATCCCAATGTAAATGCTGTATACATTGTTGTTATTCTGCATTGTTTTGGGAACGAGGATAAAAGAAGAACAATCTGCACAGATTGAGTACAGACAAGAATTAAAAACCAATACTTTTAGTCAGCAATTTCTGTGGGACTCAGTCACTGAGGGCTGACTAGGCTTATGCCGAGAGCTAAAGGTGTCGCTGGTCTTCCTCCCTCCAAACTCCATCAACACATTGTTTTAACTTCATGGGGAATAAAGTTGAGGGCTGAAGTCCATTGCAATGGACAGAAATTTGACTCAAGAGTTGGACAAAAAGAGAGAGAGATAATATATTCATTGTCATAGGGGAAAAACAATTAGGATAAACGTGCTTTTCAAGTATGTCTGGATCTGGGAACTCCAAAGTGAACTTCAGATCAGGTCTTCTCCATCTGTTCTCAGTGTTTCAGTGTTGATTCTTCGAATTTCTGGCACCTTAGACTCACATCCTTTACTTTGACAATCCTAGAAGTAGAACCATCCACCTCTATTCCTATAACTTCAACAAAAGCCTGGACCACAGATCCTTTTGGCAGGGCAAAGAAATCATGGGCACCGTCAGAGAGCACGGTGGAGCACTGAATGATGTGGGCCAGGTGCAAAGTTGGTGATTCCCAAAGTAGAACCAGGGAGCTGTGGCCAGAAGGGCGGATGATAGTGAGTAAGCAAAACTCACAGAATTCAGTGTCATTCGCAGTGACGTCATCCCGCTGACTGGGAACTCTGGGAAGGCAGGAGTTGATGTTTTTGCAGGAAATTTCTTGGCCCTCTACTAAGCCTGTCCCATAAATAACCACCCTCTCATGAGCGTGCCTCTTCTTGCTACCTCTTCTTTGCCACAGTCAGAGCTGAAGCTGGGCATCTGTCCAGCAAGGACCTCTGATGAGCAGCTTGGTACCCAGGCATTTGGAAGGGGACAGGTCAGGGGGCAGCTGCCTCATTTACTGCCCTCCCTAGCATCAAAACGCAGGACTTCACTCTCCAATCAGGGCTGTGTTTTATTCCTCTGTGTGTGTGTGTGTGTGTGCATGCTCATGCATGTGTGTGTGGCATTTCAGGCGTATCTCCCATGAATTGCCTTGGTACCATGCTGCTTGCTGTTCACCACCTCTATTTCAGCTGCAACCCTTGCATTGTTCATCCCCATGGTGGGGGTCGGCAGGGAAGGGTAGTCTGTTGTCCGGTAGAAAAAAAAAGTAGAGGGGCTGGGAAGGTGGCTCAGTGGTAGAGCGCTTGCCTTGCATAAGGCCTTGGGTTCAATTCCTCAGCAACACATAAGCAAAAAGAAAAAAGCCAGAAGTGGCGCTGTGGCTCAAGTGGTAGAGCGCTAGCCTTGAGCTGAAGAGCTGAGGGACAGTGCCCAGGCCCAGAGTTCAGGCCCTATAACTGGACCCCCCACCAAAAAAAAAGTAGATTAATAGATGCCAATAGAGCCTTCTAGAAAAGCACCATTAAACAGCAACTCACCGTAATTGAACAGCAGCCGCTCTACCTCCTAATTTCACTCCCCGGGTGATAAGTTGATTTTACAGTTGATAATTTAACTTCTAACACATAAAAATGTCATTTGTTTGAGTCAACTAGGAATTTCCTTAAATATGGATTGCAGTTGAAAAACACTGGAATTATAGAGAGGAAACTAACGTTTACCAGTTATTCATGTCAGACAAGGCCGGCCCACTGTGAGCCTCTTTCTTCTCCAAGGTATCGTAAGGCCAAAAGCCTGGGCCCTGTTGACAGACAGGTGGGTGGGGTCAGTGTCTCCTGTGGGTGTCAGGGTGAATCAACTGTTCCTCACCATTTTGCAGGCCCTCTGTCTCTGAAATGCACCTAACACGTGTGCTGGTTGTATAAAGCAAATGAAATCATGTAAGTGTTCAACACAGTCCCAGGCACACAGTAAGTGCCTAGTGTTAGCTTGGTGTGTGGGTGTGTGTGTGTACCAGTACTGGGGCTTGAATTCAGGGCCCAGCACTGTCTTTTAGCATGTTAAATCAAGACTGGCACTCTACCACTTGAACCACAGCTCCACTTCCAGCTTTTCGCTGGTTAATTGGAGATAAGAGGCTCACAACCTTTCTTGCCCAGGATGGCTTCCAACCGAGATCCTCTGATCTCACCTGAGTAACTAGGATTACAGGTGTGTGAACCTCCAGCACTCAGCCATTTGTTTTTTATAAGTGAAAGGAAATCACTTTTAAAATGCACATTGCCAGTTCAGTAGTGATGGCTGCCTGAGTGGCACATTTTCCACCTAATGGACAGTATTGGCAACCACGTGGTCCTTTTTAAAATTCTAATTCGTCAGAATAAGACATTTCTCAAAGAACAGCACGTGCTTCTGGTTGAGGTGAATTTCACTTCCGGCAGTGATTTCCGGCCCTGTGCTCTCATGAAACCTCACATGCAAAGACTCAATTATTTCAAGTAGACAGCAGGCGTTAACTTGACAGTGACTTCGAGATTGAATCCTGCAGGCTTCTTCCTTCCCCCTCCTTATAAATAGTGTGGCACACATTAAAAGCAACTTCCCAGAGAGTCCAGTGAACGGAGTAATAACGTGCGTCCTTATGATCTTTGCTTGGTAAGGTTGAAAACATAAAATGGCAAGGTGAGCCTCCAGGAGGCCCACTAAGGGTAAGGCCCAGCCCAGGTATCTTTGTGTCCCATCTGGGAGCCAGGTAGGCAGCACTGGGTTCCAGGCCACAGCCCCAGGTGTGACTGGGCTGATGCCAGAGCGCCCTCTGCCGCTCAGAGGGTGTAAGAGGCCTGCAGGGGCCTGTCTGCCCTCACTGGGTGCTCCTAGTCAGGACTTGGGGCTGCTCTCCCCACCCTGGGCCTTGGATGGAGGTGTCCCAGAGCCCCAGGCTAAACCCAGAGAAACAGGGCCAAGGGCCATGGCTGCCTCTGGGCTAGATTCCCTCCCATCTGTGAGGTCTTTGGAGGGCAGGGGACAGGTAGGGTTCTTTTGTTGTTCTGTTTTTGTTTTCCCAGGAAGCTGGGTAAAGAATCTGGAACTTAGGGAAGAGGTGGGAAACAGCTTCCAGGAAGCACAGCTGAGATGCAATGGGAAGAAGCCAGTGTCTGCCCCTGATTGAGCCACAGGCCTGAGCCATCACGAGGGAGACTCTGGAAGGAAGGAGGAGAGAGAGGAGAGCGAAGGAGCCAGCTAGACACAACCTGTGCCCAAGGAAGTTTGGCTGCTTTGCAGCATATTTACAGGGGGAGGGGATGGATGGGATAAAATCCTTTCATTTTTTGTTGTTTTGTCAGGACTGGGGTTTGAACTCAGGGCCTCACGCTTGCCAGGCTGGAGCCATACCACTGAGCTATGCCCCCCCCCAGCCTTTGGTGTGAAGGAAAGAGATCTGATATAGTGAGACTTCAGCTTCATTTAAGTGGTCCAGGAAGTAAAAAGGGCCCATGACTCTACAATCAATTCTAGTTCTGTGCTTTTAATGGTGGGGGTGGTGGAGGGGTGGAGGGGAGAGGTCAGGTTGCTTTATTTTCAAGTTTCGCTAAGTCACAAGGTTCACCCAATTCAAGTCCTCTTTGGCTCAACGGTTAACACTAGGAATTTGTATCCTTGTTGCTGATTTTGATAAAAATAAAAATATCCAAAGAATTTTTTTATTGTTTTCATACTCAGGCATATCTATATCTCTATGATATGCCCAACTAGAGATGAAAATTTAGAAGCCAACATGGTTCCTATCAATATTAGTTTCATCATTTTAAAGCCTTATTATAGTAAAGTCTCCTAAGTGAGCCCTTTATCCAGGACTTTAAGCCCTTAAACTTGAGGAGTCAGGGTTGCTTCTGCTCAGTGTCAAATCCGTGTAGCCAAAGGCAAGGAGATGCTTGGTGCAAAAGTTACCTTTGACTCGTTCAATAATTCAATCACTGCAACTAAATTTTGACTCTTGATAGCTACAGAGAAGAAAAAGCCAAGTAACAATAAATATCAGGCAATTCTGAGCTGCACCATGAATTAAAAACCATTTGGTGAAACTTGGCACACTCCCCTTCCCCCCTTCCCCCCCCCCCCCCCCCCCGCCCCAGGTGAACTGAGATGCCTACTTGTCTCATTTAATTAAAACCTACTTGACTGGACCCAAGAGAGAAGGGACAATTGTGCCTTTGTGCTCTATCTGTGGTGCCGACTGCTGTAAAGGAGCACGGGTGCATTGCCAGCCATCCCTGTATTTAATTCCTGGTCACTCGGGGGGGGGGGGGGCGGCTCTTCCCTTACACAGTTGGCTTTGTGGAGCATTCCTCCATGTCAGCCTGTCCCAAATGGCAGAATAGACCTTTGGCATTGCAGCTTATGCCAGAGAAATGACCACTTCAGGTTATTGTTTCCTTTTTATTAGCTACTGGGACTATGTAAACTAATCCTGTGCCCCATCCATTACAGAAAAAAAATCCTTTAATCTTTGCTTCTACTCCTCCCCTCCCCCCAATCGCCTAGAAGTACTTTTCTAAAGTCAAAGGTGACTTTAGGAAAAACACAAAGGCTTTTTTTGGGGTGGGGTGGGGTGGGGGCTCCATTCTTGCCTGGCCTTTCAACATTCAATTCTTTGAAAAGTTCTCCCCTAAGAAACCTCTAAATTGGGATTGTATTTGTCATCCTAGTGGTTCAGGAGACAGGAGGAAGAGGATGGCAGTTCAAGGCTGTTCCTAGGCAAGATAAACTAGGAGCGGGAGGGCAGAAGACATGGCTCGAGTGGTAGAGAGCTTCCCTAGCAAGCATGAGGCCCTGCGTCCAGCCCCCAGCACCACCGAAAGAAAGGAAGAAAGGAAGGAAGGAAGAAAGGAAGAGAGAAAGGAAGAGAAAGAAAGAAAGGAAGGAAGAGAGAAAGGAAGAAAGGAAGGAAGGAAGAAAGGAAGAAGAAAGAAAGAAAGAAAGAAAGAAAGAAAGAAAGAAAGAAAGAAAGAAAGAAAGAAAGAAAAAGAAAGAAGGAAAGAAAGAAAGAAAGAAAGAAAGCCTTCCTCAGGAAACCCACTGGCCATATTTCCTTCTCTCTTCATGGTTCCTCTGCTGTCTGTAAGTTGCAGGGCTGACTGCTGCTAGTAGCGGGACAGATGCTCACCGGTTATGAGTTATATGAGCTCCAGGACTTCCTGCACGAGTCTGCAGAACTGTACTCTCTGATCATGACTTTGGACCTGGTGTGTGCTTTGGAGTCAGTCACTGTCTCACGCAGAATGTTGGTGATTCCCAAGCTTTGGGCTTGGACCTACTCCTCTCAGCCCTTAGTAATGAACCCCATCTACCGGATGGGATTTCCTGGCCTCCTGTACTGTTAGAAGATATCAGTGCTAAAGATTAGAATGTGCTAAATTCAGCCTCCCCTGACTCTCTCTCTTCCTCTCTTCACCAGGATTATCCAGCAAGCACTACATCCAGGCAGCACTGGCTGCCGTACCTTCCTTACCCGGGGACCCCACGCATCCAGTCAGCCAGAGGAGTCACCATCAACATTAAAACTGTGAGCGCTTCCAAATAACATTTATTGGTTTTCTTCAGTTGAAGATGGCTACTTTGACCTAAATCTTGGATGAGATTTATTTTGAACATGATAAATGGCTACACCACCCAGAAACAAGCCTCTACTCGAATTCCATTGGCAGGGAGGTGGTACGTGGAAGGATTTCAACCTCAAAACCCAACCCATAATCTCTAACATGGCCCAAAATGATTTGACTAATTTGTTGGTATCCAAAATGAAATAACAAAAACTGTGACTGTGAATAGTAGAAAAAAAACAGGAAATAAGAAATCCAAACAAAAATATCAAGATGAGATGAAAAGATAATTGAAACAAAATCTCAATTATAAAGAAGGAGAACATATTCCTTTTTCTTATTTTTGGTCTTATTTTTATTCTAGACAAAGACATCACTATTTTTAAGGAGGATTGGCCCTTTGTTTGTTTGTTGGTTTGTTTATTGTCAGTTATGGGCCTTGAATTCAGGGCTTGGACCCTATCCCTGAGCCTCTTTGTGCTCTACCACTTGAGCTACAGTGCCACTTCCAGTTTTCTGGTGGTTAATTGGAAATAAGAGTCTCATAGACTTTCCTGCCTGGGCTGGCTTTGAACCATGATCCTCAGCTCTCAACCTCCTGAGTAACTAGGAATACAAGTATGAACTACCATTGCCCAGCTGGATCAAGCCCTATAATGATACACAGATAATAAAGATGTATGTCCAGAGAAAAGTTCAAAAGAACCAAAGATCAGGTTGCTTATTTTTGATTGGGTGAATCGATCATATTGTATAATATTCGAAGGTGCAAACGGATCAAGTCTGACCACAATAGTTCGATCCTTACCTGGACAGCATTTATCAACAGCTCCCAGGTCATTCCAGATATTTAATTATCCTTTTTCAGAAAGCATTGTAGTTTGGGTCTAAAATATCCCACAAGGGACATGTTGTATAGGCTTAATCACCATCCCATGATGCTGCTTCTGGGAAGTGTGGAAACCAGGAATTTGGACTTAGTTGAAAGGAGTGGGTCCCCTCCATCAGAAAGAATCACATTGCCCCATTTGTTAGGAAATGGAAAGTCTTGGAAAAAATTATATTAAGTGAAGTAAGCCAGGCCCAAAGAAACATAGGTCCCATGGTTTCCCTTATTTGCAATATCTAGTGTATGTCTGAGTCAAGCAGAAAAGGTCAGATAAGTTGATGTTAGGGAAATGACCCCTAAGATATGTATTCAAATGTTTTTTTCCTTTCTTGTGATTGTTTCTAACACATTTATAAGATGATTTCCTTGTTGCTTTGTATGTCCCTCCCCCATGGTATAACCCCTGCTTTCACTGTATTTGATGTTGGTATAATTTGTGGAGGGGAAGGGAAAAAACAAATAGTTTAAATAGGGATACAGGTGGACCCATTGCAACAATGAGATGTACAAGTCGTATGTTGAAAATGAACTTTACAACTTTGGAGGAGTGGAAGGAGAAGGGTTGGGTGGGGTGTGGAGGGAGGATGGGATGGGAAGGGGAAACAAAGGAGAAGGCTACAATGCTTGATAAGAAATGTGCATTATCTTGCCCATGTAATTGTAACCCCTCTGTACAGTATTTTCACAATAAAAAAAAAAAAAAGGAGTGGGTCCTTGGGGACATGTTTTGGATCTTGTCCTGACCCCTCCCCTCTACTTCCTGGCCTCCATGAGGTAAGCCGTTGTGCTCTGCCAAGCCCCGCCCTCTCACCACAGGGCTGAGCTTCACCAGAGGCTCAGAAACAATGGGAGCCAAGTGTCCATGGGCCAAAACTTTGAGACTGTGAGCCAGCACCCATCTTTCTTCCTTTTCGGTTGTTTATGTTGGGTATTTTGGCACAGCAAGGGAAAGCTACCTAACATAAGAACTGTACCCTAGGACGAACCTGTGCTTCTCTAGAGCTCCAAGCATAGAAGGCTTGTGGGAACTGTCGCCATGAAGTTGCTGGTGTAGGGTAGCATGGCCAAGCTAAAGCAGGGTTAGAAGACCCCAGGGCAAAGTACCCAAGAGATCACTAAGATGCTGTCTGACAAAGGAGCAAGCAACTTGATTTTCCCTGCTGCAGTGACTGAAGGCCTTGAACCTACAGTCCAGATACCTGACCCTGGGTCTAGAAAGGCTTATGTTCCCAGGAACACCAGCGGCCTTGGAGATGGAAGCCCATCTTCCTCCAGACTCCCTCTCCCTGGGGTCTGCATCCTCTCACAGCTCTTCTGCACGCCCCTAGCCAGCACGCTGGGCTCTGCTTCCTCCTCCTGAACCAGTGCCGACACCAGGCTGGCCTTGGAAACCAGCCCTGCCTGCCACCTGCACTGTGCCTACAGCTATTGGTCAGCTTCTTGTTGACCTAGATGCAGTCTAGCTTGGCCCATTTTTTAATGGCCTGGCTCAGAGTGGAGAAGAAAAACCAACTTAAAACAGTAACTCAGGAAAATAAACCTGCACTTTGTCAACCTGTGAGGGGTTAATGAAAATAAAAGCAAAAGTATGAACATTGGCTGAGTTTCGTGTTGGGAAGGGTTACCTATTTCTCATGAAATTTTAGCTCCTTCATGAAATATTTCTTAATTTCGTGAGCCACATTGTTATTATGATTCTGTGCAGTGCTGAGTGGGTAAAATCATTAAAATAACAAAAATCTTAGGATTTTCTTTGTCAGAAAAGTCTTAAGTTCAACTATGTAATTGGGCCTAGATTTGGGGACAGAGTGATATGAGAAATCAGTAGACACAGGTAGTGTGGACAGGACTCTGGTGAGTAGTTGTTCGTGCTAGCGAGAAACGGGGACAGCCTAGTCTAGTAGCTTAGTCAGTCATCAGAGCTACACTCAACCAACAGAAGCGTCAGAATCATTTCAGAACAAGTGTGGTGAGGTGAGTGTAAGGCATAGATTCGGTTAGTTCAAAAAGCCATGGTCCACACATGCTCTATGGAAATCTTGTATGTATGTTTGCGTGTGTGTAGTGTATATGTGTGTACATATAGGTGGGTATTAGATATCAGTCTGCGACGTGCCTCAATATGTGGAATGGGAGGAAGGAGATGCAGGTGCCATCATAAACCATTTGTATGGTATGGATTTGTGAATAAAATACTATTTTCAGAAGTGGATGTGTGGCCCAAGTGGGAGACTGCGGCCTTGCGTGAGAAAGACATGGAAGTGCATGAGGCCCCTGTCAGGTCGCTGGTGGAAGTAGACAGCTGGGGAAAATGCCAGGATAGGGGGTGGGGGCGGGGGAAAGACCACGTCCCTATTAAAAAAACACCATCTGAGTCAACCATGCTTCAAGTGCACTGGCCCAAGACTGCTCAAACGGGCAAACATGCGACATGCCACAAGTCCCCGCTCACTGAGTCCTGCTTTCAACCCACCTATAAAAGCTCTGCTACAACCACCCTCAGTGTGACCTCTCTGATCCTGACCAGGGAGTTTGCCCAGGAGCGTACCCCAATAAACTTTCCTGTCAATATTTTTATTTCTCTCTGTGTGGTACTTTTTTTGCCTAAAACCTTACTGCCCTATGTTCAACCTCAGTACTGGCATAAAAAAGGTATGTTATTCTCATAAAAGGAAGGATAGTCATGAAGCCAAATTGAGCTAATGAATGCATGCACAGAAAGAAATACAAAATACCCACGTAAATGTGCAAATTTCAAAAGCCCTAAAGTTGTGTCTTAAATTCTAGAAAGAGTTAATATATTGAGTGTCCAGAGAGAATTACTGCACTGATAAATGTCAAATATCCATACATAAGTGATTTATGTCAGGAAGCATGAGATCCATAGACGTAGCCTGCAAGCCTGGTGGAGTCCCAGCAAGGGAAGTGTTTCTGGGGGGAATGTATGGAGGGACGGACCAGCTTCCTCTCACTTCCTTGCTGCTCCCTCAAGGTCAGACTGGCAAGGTTAAAGGAAAGGTGAACATTTAGAAACACTTTCTGCGGATATGCAAGAGCTGAAGAGGCTGAGCACTCCTGAAACTTTAACCTTTCAGAAAGGTGAACTATTGCCAGTGTCCCAAATGCGTGGGTTTTCAAATGATCCTCTCCATGCCTGGGCCTGAGATTTCAAGCAATAGACTAAAAAATGCCCGGGATTCCAGAGTCATTCTATGCTATGACTTTAACATGAAAATTTCAGCTGAGGGTCTGTGGCTCACACCTGTAATCCTACTTACTCAGGAAGCTGAGATCTGAGGATCACAGAAGTCAGACAGAGCAGGAAAGTCCATGAGACTCTTATCTCTACTAAATGAACCAAAAAAAAAAAGATGTGGAGCTGTGGCTCAAATGGTAGAGCTCTAGCCTTGAACAAAAGAAGCTGAGGGACAGGTGTCCAAGCCCTGAGCTTAAGCCCCAGGATCAGCACACACACACACACACACACACACACACACACACACACACACACACACACACACACACACACACACACACAGAAAAAAGGAAAAGAAAAAGAAATTTTATCCCTTCTGTTGCATGCATGCAAATTATATTTCATAATGACATTTAATCTACATATCATTAACACCTTATCACAGGAGAGTGTTGGAAAGGGCCTTCCTAGCTGAGGTTCTGGAGGGACAGGAGAACTGATTTCAAAGCAGGATTTTTCACACATTCTTTGTGAGTCCAAGAGCAAAAGGAAGCGCAGCCATGGTAAACGGGAGGCAGCAGCAGGAGGAGGAAGGACAGTTTGACCTTTGCTGTGTGGCTCATGGATACCTAGGTAGCGTGAGGCGGAGGAGGATGTGGTTCAGTTTTTAAGGGGGAGCTGTTGTGCTCTACATAAAGACTTCAGTCCAGAGGAGCCTCTTCAACAGCAGGTGAGCAGTCAGCTGCGCCACCATGGTGTGTAAGTTACCCGTGATGTTTACATAACATGCGAGATTGGAATGATGCATTCTCTGAAAGTGAGCTGTCACAGGGCAGGGCTGTGTGTTATTCATATGCCATTCCTTCCTACCACCATGCCCCCTCTTGCTGTGCATGTGCATAGCACTAGCAGTTGGCACCCCTCTCTCCTTCAGGCCATAACTCCTCTTACCGAGATAATATATTTTTTCAAGAAACACTTCTTCATTTTAATTGTCCATGAAATTCATTTCGCATACCTTTCAGATCAAAATCAACCAGTACAAAATGAACTTTTCGTCATCAAAAATCACAGTCACCTTTTCTGTGTTATTTATAGATAAACCACAAAGCACTTGCTTTGACAGGCTTCGCGTATCAATCAAGGCAGTAGATTCATCGTGGGAAATGACGGGGGAGAAGAGGCATCGAGATGCCTGTGGGGCTGGCCTCCATTCTGCGTGGACGGCGAGGTTCGGTGCTCGCCTGCTACCTGCTGAAAAGCTGATACAGTAGAGGCTTATCAGAGAAATGTGAACAGTGATCCCAGATGTGGAGCTGGAAGGCGAGCGTCTTCCATTTAAAGCAATTGTTCAATGCTAATGAAATGTTGCATGTTAATGAAATGCTAAGATAAACGGAAGTGTGTAGAATGTGATCCAACCACCCAGGGAACCGCTGAAGCTGGTCAGCAAAGTCCAGGACAGTCCAAGCTGTCATGATGATTGCTATTGACCTCACCTGCTCCTGTCAAGCTGACCTTTGCCCTCTTGACAATCATTGCAGCACCCAGAACTCCCCCTAGCTTCGTGCAGACCGAGCTGAAGGGATGCGTCACAGGTTTAACTTGCCTCGTGTCTGAAAGCTGAGCCATTTTTTTTTTTTTTAAGTTTCTCCCATTCAAGAAATGTCTGTCATCATCACCAATACACACAACTGGAAATGTGGAAAAGGGAGGGATTCTCCCAGCCCCGCCCCACCCAGCCCAGCTCCACCCCGCCCCCCCTCTAGCACGCCACAGAAGTTCACTACTATTATTACTAGCATCCCAAAATATCTCCCAGCCGAGCCACGCTGGTCTAACATCTTGCTTTGCACCATTTCTTGCATCCAGTCTGTTTCTTTTATATCTAACAGATTGCGATTTCTTTTTTTTTCTGAAAATAAAAATGTCTTCGGGGTGTAGTAGTTTAGCAGGGAAGGGGTGGGAGATAGAAGAGCTCCAGGGATACATAACCAAGGAAACAACCATGTAGGGAGGCCGGGGTGTCTCCGGGCAAACAGGCATGCAGATACAGTAGGAAGAGCTCCTGTCAAGACTTAGCACGCAAGCCCCAGGTCATTTGGGTCCTAGTTTCACTGGAGACATCAGTAGGGAACCAGATCCCATGCAGGCCTCCCTAAGCGAGGTCCACCCAGGCAGAAACTCATGACCTGTGTGATAAAGATAGGACAGCCTGGGAAAGATATGCCGTATCTTTCGCAGATTCGCTCATGGATTCCACAACGGAGCTGCTTAAGCAACTGTAGTGAGCAGCTAGAAGGCAGAGTCTGTCCAAGCTATGAAAGGAATAGACTAACGGCATGAAAGAGCAAAGCCTCATGGGAAAATATGGGAATTTCTGTAAAATTGATCACTGAATCACACCAGTGTCGAGGACGCACGCGCAGCACTTGGGTGGCTGAGGGAGCACAGGTGATGTGTATATTTGGTTTTTCATCCAGTTCACCCATCATCAGATACTTGGTGAGTGCCACCAGCTCTGTGCCTTGGCTCTGCCCCCATACGTGGGATTGTGAATGAAGGCAAAGAGTGCCGAGCTCTGCCCACCTGGCTCATAACCACCGAACGAAATAGTGAGTGGTGAGCATGGTATTGTTTTTCAGACTAGAATTTGGCTGGCCATAGGTAAGGAAGGAGAGTGTAGAGAGCTTGTATCTCAAAATAGATGCTGTCTTCGCTTGTTCTGGTGATCATGGCAGAATATCACAGGCTGAGTGTGTGTTACAAGCAATAGAAAGTTATTTCTCGCTGTCTGTAGACTTGGAAGTCCAAGATCAAGGCAGCAGCAGATTTGGTGTCTGGTAAAGGCCTCGCTCCTGGTTTGCAGATGACATCTTTTCTCTGGGACCTCAGAGCACAGGAGCAGTAAGTTGAGGCCTCTTTTGTCCCTTCTAAGAGTGCTAATCTGGCTGAGAAGGGTACTTTCCTCATGATCTAGTCACTCCCCAAAGGCCAGCCTCCTAATACAATCACTCTGGGATTCGATTTCAATATATGTGTTGGGAGTGGGAGGCACAACTAATAATGGTTAATGTAAATATGAAGGATTTAAGGTTATATTTCTAAACTGGTAGGTGAGATGTGTGATAAATATGGGATACCTTCCCCATGGAGCTTCCATTTTACTTGAATGCTTGAGGCATAAAACACCAAATGATGCCAGTCCTGAGGGTGACCTCAGGCTCTGGGGTCCTGTCCCTGAGCTTTTTGCTCAAAGCTAGTGCTCCACCACCAGAGCCACAGCTCCACTTTTGGCTTTTGGATGGTTCACTGGAGGGAAGAGTCTCATAGACTCCTTGCCCAGGCTGGCTTCAAACTGTGATCCTCAGATCTCCTGAGGAACTCTGATTACAGGTATGAGCCACTGGGGCCTGGAAACATCTTATATTTTTAAAAAAGGATTCAAAATTTGCATCTGTTTTTTATGGTAAGACACAAAACTTCCAAGATGGCCCCTCCGTGGTAACAGCCTCTTCAGACTGTGGTCTGTCCTCCTCTACCACTTGGATAATTGAATGGTAGAAAAATTGTCTCTGAATTCTCAAAGGAGTTCTGACTAAATAGCATTTAAGGGATGCAGGCAGGAGGTGGTATATCTGGACTCTATCATTGGCACGAAGGCAAAAACAGAGTTCTATAAATTGACAGTGCCCTATTTTAGCTCATGATGAGGAAGAAATAACTTCACTTCTTAAAATATTGAACCAAATGTAAGGGAGAAGAAGATATTGCTAGATTGTCCGGGGTGTTTGCAATCAATATGCTCAGTACCACGTACACTGCCAGTGACAGCAGGGAGGGACCGTGTGAGTTCCTGGAGCTGTGACAGGCATTCAGATGTGTAGTGAGACTGATGACATTCACCTCCCGGAGTCTGACTACCAGAACGCTGGCAGGATTAAAGGGATAGGGGCAGACATCTCTCTTTGAGGGTTTCAGGTATTTCTTCCACTCATTGGGGTTTTTACAAGTAGAAGCTATACAAATAGATGTCAAAGACAAGTTAGAGAACTGAGGAGGGGACATTTTAATCACAGCCCAAAAGAGAAGAATCAAGAAAAAAAAGGAAGCAGAGGGAGACGGGGCTGTGCCCTCATTTCTGGAAACTCTGAATGGAGCTTCCTACAAATGTGTCTGTGATTGTGATGCAATCCTTGGAGGACCTGCTTCCATTTACGCAGAAGAATCGTGGAGACGATCACCAGGGGAGGCAAAGAGGCAGGCTTGTACCCTTGAGCTCTGCCTCAGATTATCAACTCACTGGTTCTCCCAGTTCTCCAGGACCCAAACCTTTCTTTGGGATCTGATTTCTCACTTTGTGCTCTTGCTCTGCAGGCTTCACATTGAAGAGTCAGGCTGCTTTGCTTAAGATGTGAAGCTCTCTTCTCCGGGTCCCTCATCCACAGAGAAGACGAGGACCCTGGCTCCATCTGAAGAGCCTGACCCTCACCTACTTAATGTGTTGGCCCAACAAAAGGGTTTAACTATGTCTTAGATGTAGTTATCTCTAGTTTCTGAGTCTTGAGGGGGTCTCTGTGCTCAGCAGAGAGAATGTATATGGGTCCAGGGGTGGAAATTTAAAGTTGAAGCTACCAGACTTCTGACTCCTCCTCTAGGGCCAGGTGGACTTCTCAATACTAACTAGCTGCACTCACAATTTGTGCAAACCAGGGTCCCTAACATGTAGATGAGATCACTAGCTAGGTTTCCTGGAACTCTAATAGTTTTGAAAGTGGCCTCAGAAGTGGTAACAAAGGAAGCAGGAGAAAGAAGGATCCAGAAGGATCCAGAAGGATCCAGAAGGGGCCAGGAACCCACATGATTCAGGGATCCTGAAGGGCTGGGCAGGAGCTGTGATCACAGGGGGACCTGGCTCCTGCAGGTCTGCGATCATGCAGCGAGAGAGCAGAGGGGTAGAAGTCCTCCAGCCTTACCCCGCTGTTCCCCGAGGACTTCCAGCCTCAGGCTCCTACTGGCTGAATCCTGCACGGAACCAGAGGTCCTAGCGAAGCAGCGTCTGGTGGCCTGAGAACAAACGTGCAGGGGAGAGAAGCTGGTGTAGAAATGGGCGATCACCAGCACAAACCCACGACGAGAAAGTAGACCTGTGAGCACATTGTGGCCATAGTCCTTGGCGTCGGACGGATCTTTTCTAGGGTGAAACAAGTCAAAGCACGGTGCTATGGACTTAATTTGTGTCCCCAGACTGCCTTCCCAGACTATGCGCTGAAGTCCCAGCCCCAGTGTGAATGTATTTGGAATGAATATGCCACTCCAAATGTGCCTCTTTGATACAAGTATTATTTTGAGCCTAGACAGTCAAACAGCAGCGGACACAGGAAAAGCCCTGCCCACTGCCCCTTTGCCTGAAGTCAGCAGGTGGCTTTTCTCCCCAGCTAATGGCGGCTGTGAATGCTTGACAGCTCAGCTCAGAAAGCATCCAGAAGGAGTCTGGGTCACCTTCCCCAGCTCTTGCCGTGGAAGTGAGGATCTGCTTTCCTTTCTCAGTCATTTCTCTGTGGTGTTAAAGATGCTCGTAGGAAGCCGGGTGCTGGTGGCTCACGGCTGTAATCCTAGCTACTCAGGAGGCTGAGATCAGGGTTCAAAGCCAGCCCAGGCAGGAAAGTCCATGAGACTCTTATCTCCAGTAAACTACTAGAAAACTAGAAATGGCGCTGTGGCTCAAGTGGAAGAGCACTCGCCTTAGCTGAAGAGTGCAAGGACAGCACCCAAGGCCTGAGTTCAAGTCCCACCACCGACAAAAGAAAGAAAGAAAAGAAAAAGATGCTCTTAGGAGCTGGGTTCCATTATGCTTCCTCTCTGAGCTACTCACGTCTGGATTCTCACATGTGTCGCACAGGCTGAGAAACTCTATTTTTTCTTATTGATCTGTCTTCTACCACAAAGGCCCCAGCCAATAATTTTGAAGGAGGAAAGAAAAGAATGTTTTCCTTCCCTACAGCAGGAAGGGCCTTTGGAAGGCAATCAGGGCTCACTGTGGTTTGAATGTTTGTGTCCTGCGACAGCAGGAAGAGGCGGGCCTTCCTGAAAGCCACTTCCTCTCAAAGGCACTGACCTCATGGATGCATTAGCACCTCATAACAGAGATATCAGAGAGCTGCCTGGTGCCTCCTCTCCTCTGACCGTGTGAGGACACAACCTCCATCCTCCTCCCGGCGCCCAGCAAGGATGCACCATGCTGGAAGCAGAGACTTGGAATCTGGGGCGAGTTGCCTTTGGTCTTAGACTCCAGAGTTTTTGTTCTTTAGAAATTGCCTGATCTGAGGTATCTTTTTCAGCACAGAAACAAGACAAAGACAAGGCAAAATGAAATCATAAGGGCAGGGAAACTTGTTTAATGCCATGAGTGTCCTTATAAGAAGAGAGATAATCTAGGTGCCCAGTGGCTCTCGCCTGTCATCCTAACTACTCAGGAGGCTGAGATCTGAGGATCACGGTTCAAACCAGTCTGGGCAGGAAAGTCCATGAGATTCTTATCTCCAATTAACTACCAGAAAACTGGAAGTGGCTCAAAGTGGTAGAGAGCAAAAAAAGCTCAGAGGGCTGGGAAGTTAGCTCAGTGGTAGAGCACTTGCTTTGCATGCATGAGGCCCTGGTTTTGATTCCTCAGCACCACATAAGCAGAAAAAAAGCCAGAGGTGGCTCAAGTGGTAGGGCACTAGCCTTGAGCTGAAGAGTTGAGGGACCGCGCCCAGGCCCAGAGTTTAGGCCCCATGACCGAAAAAAAAAACGAGCTCAGAGACAGTGCCCAGGCCCAAAGTTCAAGCCCATGACTGACAAAATAAAAAAGAAGAGAGATGACAAAGGTATAGTCTCTGTCTCTGTAACTCTCCCTGCCTTGCTCTGTGCCTCGGACTCTCTCTGCGTGTCTCCACCTCTCTGAGTCTTGCCCTCTAGCGCTCCCTTTTCCTCCTCACAGAAGGAAAGTGACATAGACACAATGAGACAAACCATGAAAAAGGCTCCAGTCAGAACCTGTGCTATGAGCGTTCACCTTGAACTTCCAGCCTCCACCCTGTCAGAAAACAGATGTGTAATGTTAGCCCCTCGTCTCTGGGCTGCGGTATTTGTCCTGGCAGCCTGAGCCCACTATGGTGGTCGCACACTGTCTTGTAGAGGGCTCAGAAATCAATGTGGAAAGTAGCTGGAAGTTTTCTAATGGGAAAATGACAGAACAATGAAAGGCCTTTGTTGAAGAGCCCTCTGGCCAATTCCCTTGGAATTCTGAGCCAGAGAACTATATAAATGGTGTGGAGCCTGGCAACGCAAAATATATCTTTTTACATCGTTAGTGAAGATTCCCCTAAAATAGGTGAGCAGATGCTTTCTGGGCAGGAAGGCTCCACCTGCTGACCTGTAGCTGCTAGGGTGAACACGGAAGAGAGGCAGTGTCCGGGTGGTGAGGGACCGGCTAGTGCTTTCTGCACTAGCCAGAGGCAGGGCAGCTCAACCCCCCCCACCCAGGGATTGTGTGGCCACTAGGGGGCAGCAGAGGCAGCTTCCTCCAAATGCTGGCTGGTTTGGACATGCCTGTAGCCTCTCCTGCCGGGCTGGGTGGGAGCTGGGATGTTCTGGTGGGGCAGATGGAGGATGGTTCATCAGCTGACTGTCTGAGATCTGTCAGGCACACTTGGACGTAACCTGGGCTTCAGCAAAACTCTCCCAAGCATCTCCCCTGGCGCATCCCAGGCCCAAAGCAACAGGATTCAGGACGTGAGACCAGCCCGCAGGACTGGGCATTGTCCATGTAGCAGTGTGGGAGGGGAGGGGAGGGAATCCCGCCAGCCCCTCTTCTGCAAGGAGAGCCCCAGAGTCTCAGGGCTAGAGGGAGGCCCAGGGCAGGGGGTGGGGAAGGGGGGAGGAGGCGGTGAGGAATGGACTGGTCAGGCCCTGTCCTGTCTCCCCTTTTCCTCCTCTTCCCAGTTCTCTGGGCCATGAGTGTCTCTGAAAGAAATCCCAGGAAATTCTAATCAAGTGAGGAGATGCTCAAGGACCTTACAGAGTTCCAAACCTAGGACAGCATCCACTTCCTCAACAGGAACTTGTGCCTTGTTCCTGGGATTCCCCAGAGACTCCAAGTCCCCGGGCATGGCCCCAGTGTCCCAGAAAGCTTGGGGTGGTAAAGTGCCGTCCATGCGCTCTGTGTCCAGGACTCAGGGCTCCTCTGGCATCTGAGCTCTAGAATATTAAAAAAAAGTGATGAGAAATGCCAAGAGGCAGTTCTCACGTCCGTGGTAAATCGTGAACGTCTACACCTGTGACACAGGGTTGTGATTAAATCGTTCACAGAAGCCAGGACACCTGTTGTTCCACAGGCCATGTGGCCAAATGGCAAGGGGCGCGTGACTGCCGCTGTGACTGTCTCTGCTTCTGCAAGTTCGCCTCAGGGCTCCGGGCTTCCTCTCAGGCTCCAGACAGCACCACCAGCCCTGGGAGCCAGGAGCTCTGCCAGGAGCCTCTCACAGTCCCATGAGAGTGATGGTGGCTTGGTCTGTGTCTCCACAGGGACAAATGTCACAAGGTCAAGTTCAACAGCCAGCATGGCACAGAAAAGGCCGCGCGTTCTGTCTACCAGCCCTCTGTCCACACACATGGCAGGTGGGTTCTGGAATGAACAGCGATCAGGCACAGTGGAAAGTCCCTGGTGATCCAGCAGGCCGCCCTCCGTGCCAGGAGCTATGTGTCATGTGACACAGGGGACACGAGAGAAATGTATCACCTCATCTCCCCATCCCATCAAAGTCACCATCCCCCGTGCCAGTGAGGGCCGGGCACCGCCAGGAGTTCAAAGGACAACCTCTTCCTAAACCAGTCTGTGTCTCGGAGGCCCCCGCGCTGCCCTCTGTGCTGTTGCTGGGACACTGGGCCCAGAGCTCTTTCCTCCAGGGAAATGCTACAGCAGGAGGAGGTCCCCGCCGGCCCCCCCCCCCAGCCCTGAGCAGTCCCGCCGGCTGGACCCTCACAATTTGGGTGGACCTGCGCTCGAGAGTCCAGCCCTCTGTTCCAGGCTTTCCTGGAGTCCATTTGTGTGTAGGTGGCCATCCTCCTCCACACTGGGGCAGCCTCGGCCGTCCCTCCGGGGTGGAGCAGGTCAACACAGACGCACCAGTGTGCTAGCACGCGGCAGTGACAGCCTGAGGGCCTCCGGGCGCAGGGGCGAGGCGCCAGCCCAGCCTCCATCGTCCGGCAGTGACAGCCTGAGGGCCTCCGGGCGCAGGGGCGAGGCGCCAGCCCAGCCTCCATCGTCCGGCAGTGAAATCCGCTCCTTTCTCCCCAGCATCGCCCTGACGTCAGAGCTTGGGCTCTCCCCTGGCTGAGTCCAGGTCCAGTCTGGATGCCCAACTGTCTTTGCTTCAATCAGGGGTCCCAGGATCTTTCTGGTAGACCTCTCTTCTGCCTAAGGCAGCCAGGATCCATTTCTGTTTGCATCCAAGAGTTTGGTAAGAACCCACCATGGGGACCTCTGAATTCTTCCTTGTCCCAGGGCCTTTGCACTGGCTGGTCCCTCTGCCAGTAGCCCTTGTAGGCTCTCCTCCCCACCCCAGGATTGTTAGTGCCTCCTTTAGATTTTAGCCCCATCTCCCTTCAGAGTCTCCCGGTATAGCACACAGACTCAGGTGGAATGCCCAGGCTCCTTCCAGGCTCCTGTGGGGCGGAGGGCTGTGCCTTTCCGGGTGTCCCCAGGACCTGGTACATTCCAGTGGGTGGCATGCCTGGGCCCCTCTGTATGTGTGAAGCCCAGATGCAGGTCTTCCTGCTGCCAATGAGCTCAGAGGCATCGCTGCGGTGCTTGGCATTGTGTGCTGTAGGATGCTTTTGCAGGAAGAGTGGATGTGGATGGCATTTGCGTTGGGTCAGGCAGGTTCCCCAGTGGGACAAAGGCCACCGGAGATGGGGCACAGCTCTTACAGCTCTGTCACCAGCACTTCCTGCCAGACACCTACAGTCAGAGCCTGAACTCAAAGATTCACTCAGGCCACGCTCAGGAGGCGATTTGAAACAGCGGAGAGAAACCAAGGAGAGCAGAGAAAACCCAAGAAGGCAGTTGCAAAGGGGCACTTGGTTTGTGCATAGAACTATTTTTGGTACATTTTAACTTTATACGACTTTAGGTTGAACATTTCGACTTTCCATCTACTAAAGAGAGAATATTAAAGCAAAATATTAGGGCTGACGTGTGGCCCAAGTGGTAGAGAGCCTGCCTGGCAAGCTTGAGGACCTGCGTTCACCAAGAAGGAGGGGGAAAAAGCAAAGCATTGTTCATATTACAAAAAAATTAAAAAAACTAAGACCAAACAATTTCCTTAAAAAATACAGATAACATGTAGGTTTGATTTAGTCTTGATTATAGTAAATGCATGTGGATTATAGTCCTCTTAAAAAGGAAGTCAGATTAATTTTTTCCAAGATAAAGACATTCTGGCTAGACACCTGTGGCTCACACCTATAATCCTAGCTACTCAGGAGGCTGAGATATAAAGATCTCTGTTCAAAGCCAGACCTGGTAGGAATGTCTGTGAGACTCTTGTCTCCAATTAACCACCACAAAACTGGAAGTGGTGCTGTGGCTCACATGGTAGAACACTTGCCTTGAGTTGAAGAGCTCAGGAACTACCCAGAGTTCAAACCCCACAACCACCCCCCCAACAAAAATGATTCTGCTTCTGAGGAACCCCTAAATATAAAATGCCTAAGAAAGATGAAATTTTTAAAAAAAAAAAGTAAGGCAAAGGTCTATTTGGCACATATCAATGAAAATGAAACAGAAAGAAAAATGCTCAAAAAGAAGCACTTGTTGGGTCAAAGCCATAATTCAGCAGTATGGGGTGAAGGATGCCTTATGATAGCACCTTTAGAATGAATGAAATCATAAGTTATACAGTATAGATCTCAAAAGCTGCGGGAAAATGTGGAAGCTCTCATTGGCCACTGTCACGTTATAGCTGATCAAACAGAAAGAGTATGCCCAAGAGACGATAGATTTAAAACTTTTAAATAGTAAACCGTCACCTGTACAACTACAGCTGAGACTCACCTGAAAGAGACAAAGAATCACTAAGATAAAGTGACTGATTCACTGTAAAAAGAAACCACTAGATGCTCCAAAGCGGGAATTCCATAAATGCAGCTTCTGTCCATCAGTAACAATTTCAGTAAGATAAAATTAGTAACTGTGATTAAAAAAATCCTCAAAAAATTCAATCTGTATGCTGTACTGCTTAGACAAAAAGACAGCAACAAGTGTGATCCCAGCTAGCTACTCGGGAGGCTGAGAATGGGAGGATGACAGTTTGGAGCCTCTGCAGACAGACATGTGTACAGGACCCATCTCAACCAGCGGACAGCTGGCCACAGTGGCATGCATCTGTCATCCCAGCTACACAGGATGCGTACATAGAAGGATCTCCCTCCAGGCTTAGCATAGCACAAATTTGGGACCTTATTCAGAAATTAGGAAAAGCAGACAGGGCTGGTGAAGCAGCCTTTATACCTGCTCAGCAGGTATAAAGCCCAGAGTTCAAACCTCTGTACTGCCAAAGAAAAGAAAATATAAGGTGGCTCACACCTGTAATCCTAGCTACTCAGGAGGCTGAGATCTGAGGATCACAGTTCAAAGCCAGCCTGGGCAGGGAAGTCCATAAGACTCTTATCTCCAATTAACCATTGGAAAACTGGAAGTGGTGCTGTGGCTCAAGTGGTAGAGTGCTTGCCTTGAGCTGAAGAGCTGAGAGACAGTGCTCAGGCCCAGAGTTCAAGCCCCATGACCAACAACAACAAAAAAGGAAGAGAAAAGAAAATATACTGAGTGACAAGACCGAAAAAGAACCTCTCATTTGCATTCTTACTGCCCACATGAACTTTAGAGTTATTTTTATAAAATTCTTTCATCATCCAACAGAATGATGAAAATTTCATTAAACCTAAAATATTAATACTGTAAAAAGTAAAATAAAAATTCCCCTATCACCGTTGGGTTCCTTGGTCTATTTATGTCTTGGTCTATTTCTCTCTCAGTGAAGTTCTGTAGTTTTCTTCCTGAAAGACTGTAAAATTTCCAAAGCTAGCATGACACTATCCCAAATGCTCCTAAGACAATGCCCCAAAGGGAATTCTACATTCATCATGTTCAAATATAGGAGGAAAAAAAAATAGAATCCAATGTGGAAAAAAAAGAATTAAGTTGTGTATTCAAACAACAACATATCTAAGCCAGCCAGAGTTTACCATTGGAGGTTTTATCATAGAGAATTCTTAGTGAATGAAGTTAGTCATTGGTCCCTTGGTCTTTGAATCCTGTGAAAATATTTGTCATCTTTGTCTAGTTTTCATCAAAATTGGAGTGTGCTGGAATGTAGCACACGGAATACGTGTGTGGTAATCTGGGGTAACTCAAGCCAGATGGATGAGTATTCTCTCCAGAAGTACTGAAACCACAGAGAAGATGACTGGTAAGGAAGAGAAACCTACTATATTAGCAAGACACTATACAGCGCTCAGCGTGACACTGCTTCAAAGACATGCCCCAAATAACACCTAGAAAGGCAGTGCCAACATCTAGGTACCAATTTGTTATCAAGCCATAGTGCACCTCTGTCAGGAACACCTGGACAGGACTAGTCACCAATACAGTCTCAAAACACCTGTGTTCTTTGGAGACGGTCGGTCTGTGGACACCAGCATAACTGAAAGCAGAAGCGTTCTTTGTCTTTTTGTAGGGGAGGGGGGAATAGTAAATCAGCCTTTTCCTTCTGAGAGAGAAGGAAGAAAGAAGGAAGGAAGGGAGAGGAGGAGGGAGGGAGGGAAGGAAAGAGGGGGAAAGACAATCTGACTCAAAGGCACTTGAGTAATCAGAGCACACACAGCAGATACACCACGTAAGCAGTAAAGCCCAACCTACCATCCTCCAAAGGGACATTGGTGACAGTGTCCCCCAGGGACGCTGGTGTTTGGGCATCTGAGAAAGGGTGGAGCAAGTCCCTGCCCCTTTGCCCAACCTCCTGGGCCTTTTCTTGGAGACCACTCACCCTGATCCCCAGCCAGGCGTTACCATGACAACCCAGCAGGCCCCATGCAGAACGCAAGCAGGGAAGCTGGCCACTGAATCCACAGGACTCTTCATGAGATCTCTAACGGGCTGGGCCCAGACTTGCGGGGAGTGGGGGGGGGGGGAAGGAGCTGAACTTGTTAGCTTGTGGCACACCCCACTTCTGCAATCTGTGCTTGAGAGTCACATTCATTCTTCTACCGGCCCCAAGATGTGTATCAAAGGAAGCTCTCAGTGGGGGAAACCTCACCTCAGCATCCCTCTTCTGGGAGACCTGACTCCCTCCAGCCTCCTTCCTCCAGCAGTCAACTGCCATGTTTGTGTTTCCTATGTAATCAGGTGAAAAATGCAAATAAAATGCATTTGTAAATACAAAAGAAGGCACTAAGAGGAATTGGAAGACTATAAAGCTGCCTTTCCTTTGCTACTATTCCGGACACTCAGCTTTATGTCTGAGCCCCAGAGTCCTCTCCACACCCACCTGCTTCACACTGCTGAAGCTGGGGCTCTGCAAACCCAGCCTCTGCCTTGCCACTGTGCCCTGCTCCAGCAGGTGCACGAAGATGGGCACAAGAAGCAGGGAACGGGGCAAGGCCTGCATTGCCCACCTGCTTCCTGCAGTGGATACAGCCCATCCTTGAAGGCCCTTCAACCCGGACGGAAGTCTCGGCGTTCAGCTTCATCCAGTGCAACCAGACCTTGAGACACAGGTGCCCGGATCCCAGCGTCCCCTCCGCAGGGGACTCCATCCCATCTCCCAGAAACCTCTCCAGGCCGGCGAGGCCCTGCCACCTGCTGCTTTTCTCCAGAGGTCAGTGCAGCATGGGGGCACTCTTCCAAGCTTCTGGGATCTGATAACCCGATCTATTTCCTTTGCCTCTCCAACAAAGAGAAAAGCACCCCTCCATGTTCCTCCTTTGTCTTGTAAGCCCTTGGTGCCTCTTTAATCCCCTGTATTCAATTCTATCCAATAGCTAGCAGAGCTTGTGCTATCCTGATAATGTATACATACCACGGCTTGTCTTGTTTCCCACACCATATAGTGAAAGTTATTCCATAGTGATACAGATTCTCGGGGCTGGGAAGGTGGCTCAGTGGTAGTAATACAGATTCTCCTTGTTCATTTCTTAAAAAAATGTGTTTGTTTGATTGTTTTTGTCAGTCATAGGGCTTGAACTCTGGGCCTAGGCGCTGTCCCTGAGCTCTTCACATCAAAGTGAGCGCTCTACTACTTGAGCCACAATGACACTTCCTGTTTTCTGGTGGGTAATTGGACTCTCCTGCCTGGGCTGGCTTTGAACTGTGATCCTCAGATCTCAGCCTCCTTAGTAGCTAGGATGACAGGCCTGAGCCACCGGCGCCCGGCAAAAAAGTTTTCTTTTTAAATCAGCATATATTAGTTGCCAAGATGGGGGACATTCATCGTGACATTTCCTTTCTTAAAACAATTTCAACAGGCTTCTGTTTCATACACTCATTCACCTTCCCCATCTACCCTCTCCACTCCTTCTGGTACCTCCTCCCACCCCCGCACCAGCCTGCTTTGCTCTCCTGTCATTCATCTTTGCGGCATGTCTATGTCACTTGTACCCAGGGTTTTCACCTTGGCATTTTGCTCGTGCATACATTATATTCTCTCCACGATCCATGCTTAGTCTGGCTTCCTTTTCTAGGATGAGGGAGTGGAGGCCCTCTTCCTTCAGCGAGCATTCGAGATGCTTCAAGATGCTTCTCCTGTTCACTCCTACACTTGATACTGCTCTGAACAGCCCCGAACAGGATCCTCACCCCCTCTTAGACGCATTTCTGTGGGAGGGATTCCTGGGAGAATTGCTCCCCCAAACAACCAGGATTATTAAATTGTCATACCTAGCTACATCACTTTCCGAAGATCTACAGAATGGGATGAAGAATCCCTTATCTGTTCTCTGACTCTCTCCTTACTTAGCAGAGAGCCCTGCCTGCCCGCCTGCTTCATTAATGCAGACTCTCAGCCAGGTAATCACTGAGCATTCCACCAGCTTCTTGGGGATCCTTCCAACCAGGATTGTCTTAAGTGCTTTGTCCTGGGGCCAAGGTTCCCACCACTAACAAGGGCAGATGGATTTGATCTGCTGTGGTCTTTTGTTGTGGCCACGGGTCTCAGTGTCTCAGGACAAGGCTATTGTTGGAGTTATACTGGACTGAACCTTGCCTCCCGGCCCCCAACCTGTGAATTTGACCTTACTTGGAAATGAGAGTGTTTCAGAGGTAATACAATTGTAATGAGATCATTCTAGAGTCTGGTGGGCCCCAGTCCATGATTGGGTTCCTCTCCAGACACAGAGGAAGATGGTGACATGGACACAGAGACAAGGATGCTGCTGGAAGCCAAGAACTACCAGCAAGAGTGGCCAGTGACCCCCAGGGCCTCCCGGGAGCACAGCCCTGCTGCCACTTTGAGTTTAGATTTCAGGCTCCAGAAGTGTGTGAGAGCAAGCATCTTTTATTTCAAGTCACTCGGGACTTAACGATTCCTGGTGGCAGTCCTGAGACGCGAATGCACAGGTTGGGGACAAAGGAAGGGAAGCCCCTTTGAGGTCAACCTGACTCAGGTTATAGGACAGAGATGTGGCTGGCATGGAAGAGATGAAATTTATGATGGTCTTTTTCTTGGTCGGTCGTGGGGCTTGAACTCTGGGCTTGGGCGCTGTCCTTGCGCTCTTCAGCTCAAGGCGAGCACCACTTCCGGTTTTTTAGTGGTTTAGTGGAGATAAGAGTCTCAGGATTTTCCTGCCCAGGCTGGCTTTGAACCATGGTCCTCAGATCTCAGCCTCCCGAGTAGCTAGGATTACAGGTGTGAGCCACTGGTGCCCACTTATGATGGTCTTTCTTCCTACCTCCTCACCACTCCCTAGAACATTTATTCTGATTTGCAGATTTCTCCCACCTTCCCTGTCAGCCTCCACACCTAGACAAGACAGAGATGTGGTCTCATGCAGCTTCATCCTGGGCCTCCTCCTGCAGGAATCCTCAGGCTCACCGCTGGGATGAGGAGTCAAGGCAGGATGTAGACAAGAATAGGGGTGGCATGCTCCTGAAGGGATGCAGAGATTTCAGGAGCAAGAAGGGTTTTGGGGTGAGACTGCGGGAAGCCAAGGGGGACACTGCTGGACACTGAGGGTGTCAGGAGCAAGGAGGTGGTGTGGGGCATTGCTGTACCTCATGCATTGCTCGGAAGGCACCATTTGCTTCAGATTACGTTGGTGAGGGGCTGGTACCTCCTTGCACACAGAACTGGACGTGGCCAGGCCCATGCGCACTGGCTTGTGTGGAGGAGGCCACAGAAAGAAAGGTCGATGTCTTCTCTGATGAGGGGCAGTGGCCAGGTTTCTATAGGAGCTCCTGGAAAGTGATCAGGTGGTGACATCCGCAGTCATTGTCCATCTTCACTCAGCTGATGCTGGTGAGGGGTGTTAGGGGGAATGAGGAGCCTGAAGAGAGGAGGTGAGGGGTGTCGGGGGGAATGAGGAGCCTGAAGAGAGGAGGTGACCAAAGGAGCCAGGGCAGAAAAGGCCAGACAAAGAAATGAACCGGCTGCGTGAATCCCGCCTCTGGAAGACACCGGGGACATGGGACATACGGGACACTGACATTAAAAACTCGCTTCTCCCGCTGCCCTACACCCGAGTCTCCCCCTGGAGGCACAGATGCTGGGGTGGGCGTGGGGGAAACTGAGTCCGCAGACCCGCCCTCCAGCATCCCACTAGCGGCCTGGTGGTGGTAAGGCTCCTCCCAGAGGTTTCGGCAAATCTCATTGATTCTAGGCTTGGTGGTGTCACTCCATAGTTACTCATTTTCACACAGCTGCATGGTTTGGCCCTCCCGCCCCCCCTCCCCCTGCCCCTCCCCAGCCTGCCTGCCCCAGCTCCCCTCTCTGCCCCTCCCCGATGTTGGACCATCTCACCCCCCCCCACACCCACGAGTGAGATCACACACAGGATCGGCCTTCTGTGTCTGTGACTTCACTAGTGTGGTTACACAGGAGATTTCCCTTCAGTGTTTGTTTTTTAATCGTAATTATAAAGGTGGTGTGCAGAGGGTGGCAGTTACATGTGTCAGGTAATGAGCACCTTTGTTTTGGGACAATGCCACCCTTTCCCTTGCTCTCTCCCAGTTTTCCCCTCCCGACCCCACCCACAGGTTGCACAGTTCATTTTTAACCGGTGAGTACCACTGCTGCATGAGAGTTCCTGTTTTTTAAGGTTGAAGAAGATCTCCTTGTATGTGTCCAGCACATTTCCTTCATGCCTCCTCTTCTTCTTAACAGACATTTGTGTCGTTTCTGTCTTGACTGTGAATGTGACTTGAATGTTAATGTGGTCTACGAATGCAGACTATAGATACAGACTTTGTCATAGTGTCCATATATACCCAGAAGTGTATGCTGCGATAAAATGACAGACTCCTAATTTTTTTTCCATCAGTACTGGGGTCTGAATTCAAGGCCTGGCCACTGACTCTTAGGTTTTTTTTTTTTTTTCCCCAAGCCTGAGGCTCTACTGTTTGAGCCACAGCACATCTCTACTTCTGGACTCTACTTCTCATGGACTTTCCTGCCATGGCTGGCTTTGAACCACAATTCTCAGATCTCAGCTTCCAGAATAACTAAGATTACAGACATGAGCCACTGGTGCCCAGCTTCTACTCCTAATATTTGGGGTTCTACTCCTAATATTGGTTTTCTCAGTGGCTACAGCAGTATTCATTCCTGCCAGCAGCCTGCCTCGGTATCCTTTGCTCTCCATCTTGCCAGCACCTGCTCCTTGTTGCTCATTGGAGGAAGGCTACCCCAGTGGTCCTGGGGTTTGGTTCAGCGGGGTTTGATTTGCATCCACCTGATTGTAACACTGAGCACTTTCCCAAATGCTTCTTGTCCCTTCTGTATCTTCTGTGGAGAATGTCTATTCATTTTTAAAAATCAGAATATTTGTGTTTAAGTTGCTGAGCTTCTTAGGTCCTTATATAATCCCCCATTCTGTAGGGTGTCTCTCCACTCTGTTGATTCTTTTCTTTGCTCTTCGGAAGCCTGGTAGGTTCACTGATGGCCAAGTAGTCCAGGAGGCCACATGAGGATAGAGGCCAGCTGGACAGAGGCCTGGAGGCCTGGAGGCCATTCCTTGGAAGGCCAAGCGAACCGTATCCAAAGGGCTCACTTGGAGACCCGTGGTGGATGTGGAGCACAGGCCCATTGCGGGAGGGACCAGCATTAGGACGGTGCACCTGCTTGGGGTGTGCATGGTGGCTTTGTTGGCCCCAAACACCTAGCAGTGGGGTATAATGGTGGGCTGATGGAATCCCAGGAGCCTTGGAACAGGGAGGAAGGCCAGTGAAGGTCAGGGCCTCAGCTCAGGAGATGGGAAACCAACAGAGCAGGGCGCAGTCCCCCAGGATGAAGCAGCACACTGTCATGGATGCAGGAAACTCTGAGTGAAGCAGGCAGGAAGGGTCTGCTGACCCACAGTCCCCCAGCCAGGCCTGGGTCTGCTGACCCCCAGCCCCTCGGCCAGGCCTGGGTCTGCTGACCCTCAGCCCCTCGGCCAGGCTTGGGTCTGCTGGTCCTTAAACACCCAGACAGGCCTGGGTCTGCTGGCCCCCAGACCTCCAGCCAGGCCCAGGTCTGCTGACCCCCAACCCCTCGGCCAGGCCTGGGTCTGCTGGCCCCCAGGCCCCCAGCCAGGCCCGGGTCCTGGGCCAGCAAGTGCCAGCTGGGCTTGTCCTCAGCGGTTCCAGAGAAGGAGAGGTGTGTGTGTGTTGGGGGGGGGCTCCATTCCTCCCTCACCGCGGGCTGCCCTCATCTGATTCCCCAGGCCTTCTCGCCCGCAGTCTCCTCCACCACCTGTCTCTTCTTGGGTGATTTTTACAAGCGCTGCATTGAGGCTCTTGTTTCTTGGTCATAAACGTCTTCATCTAAGAACAAGCCCCGCTCCTGGTTCCCCCTTGGGATACGTACAGATAAAGCCGTGGTGATGGGATGAAGGATGTGTGGGGAGAGGCAGAGTCCGTGTGGCTGGGCTGGGACACGGTGCCTAGGACCTCGCTCAGAGCGCCAGAGCTCGGCCATTGCATGTCCTGGGGACGGTCCATCCCCTTGGAAAGACCTCTGACCCCTGACCCCTGACGGTTCCAGCCACTTCCCCCGAGGGAGACAGCAGAGGTCCCACAAGGCCTGGGCCTACCCTGGTAGTGGGCACCCTGTGTTCTGCACCCTGAGGGTACCTTGAGGCTGAGTAAGAAACCCGGCAAGACCTTAGCAGGTATCTTAGCCCTGGCATTGTCTCTGGAGCCCCCTGGTGGCCAGCCCCACAAAGCAACCAAAGACTCCTAGTACCAGGGGTCTAGAAGCAGCCTGCAGAAGGCTCCACAGTGGAAGGCCAGCTCTGTGGGATTCTGTGCAAGAGAGAAGGAAACAGAAAGTGGTGAAATCTGGACCTTGGGTCCCAGTATGACAGGCTGTGGTATCACTTAATCTGCAATGGATTTTGGTGTGACTTCCTCCCAGAAGTGCTGTCCCATATTGGATGGAAGCCAGCCATGGCAAAATGCCTCATGCAACTTGTTTTATACCCTAACATCCTCTGTGACCTTCCAGTCAGAATAACTAAGATGCCCATTGGTCAGTCTCACTAAGATGCCCATTGGTCAGTCTCACTAAGATGCCCATTGGTCAGTCTCACTAAGATGCCCATTGGTCAGTCTCACTAAGATGCTTGTTGGCCAGTCTCATTAGGGAAAATGCCCATTGGTCAGTCTTACTAAGATGCCCATTGGCCAGTCTCATTAGGGAAAATGCCCATTGGTCAGTCTTACTAAGATGCCCATTGGCCAGTCTCATTAGGGAAAATGCCCATTGGTCAGTCTCCTTCCCAGGCCTCCCAGCATGCAGCCACCATGTTTGAGGGTGACCTGTGAAGTCTATGGATAACTGACATGGAATGCAAATTAGGTGTCCATTCATCGTGTTTAGAGCATTTCCATTTAAGTTGATAATCAGGCTGGATCTACTGGCAGATGTGGAAATCAACATGTACATAAATCACTTGGGACACTGCAAAGCTCTGTGGAAGACAGAGCAGTCAGCAGTCTGACTCAACAGAGAAATGCAATGTCTTCAAGGTGCAGAATGGATGAATGAGTCAAGAAAATATGGCATATACACGCACCACACACACACACCACACACCCACCACAAACACACATTGGAATTTTACTCCCCCATCAGAAAGAAAAATATCATATCATTTGCAAGGAAATGGAAGGACCTGGAAAAAAGCCAGTTAAGTGAAGTAAGTCAAGCAGAGAGACAAAGGATGAATGATTTCTCACATGTGGAAGCTAGAGTTAATCCATAAATAATACAAACTTTGGGGTGGTAACCAGGTGTATACCAAGTATATTAACTAAGATATGGTAGTTTCAGGAGAGATCCCCAACAGAACAATTCCTTAACTCACAGTTCAACAAAACAAATGCCAGGAGTTTGGAACCCAAAGGGTGAGGGTATATAGTCAAGGGGAGGGAGTAGACAAATGAAAAGAGGAAGGGGGAGAAATCAAGTCATAAAGTTCAAGGCATATTCTACAAAATTAAGACAATCAGGGGAAGAGGTGGGGTTGGAAGGGACAGGGAGAATGATATAAGCGTGACGATCAAGGTGCATTGCATTCCTGTTCTGGTTGGCTGAATGGCAGCTCCTTTGTACAACTGCCTAAAGATAAAAACTAAAAGAAAAGATGCAGAAAATGCCCCTCCTCCTCCCTCCAAGCATCCTGAGGCTGAACTCCCAGAAAGCTCTGGGCCAGCTCTTTCAAATGCATCTCTCAGAACACAAAAGCAAAAATTCTTCAGGAGATGCTTATTAATAGTGTTATGCACACACACACGCACACACACGCACACACACACACACACACACACACACACACACGCACACAGAGTGAGGTAAATCAGAGAAACATGCTCATGCCCCTTTGGGAGAATCCAATAGCTACTGGAGCACTCAGTATTCTAGAAAGTTCTTCAAGGCAAGCCAACTCACCTGGCTTGGTTTGATGCGACACTGCCAGGAAGCAACAAGTCAGGGAAGACTCAGTTTGGGCAAAACACCCGTTCTGTCTGGGTCCCTCACACAGCTACTCCATAGCCAAGGGCACGTGCCATTACCCATTGAATTGCTCATCCATTCACAGAAGGCCACGCCCACACAAGTCAGTAGGGAAACAAATCACAGCTTCTCCTCTTTAAGCTGACACCCCATTCCAAACAGCAACTGCCTGGCTGCTTCCCATCTGCTGTCTGTTAGAGACCGAAGCCTGGCAGACGGAGAAGCCAACCGGCTCAGCCAAACCTCTACCTACCCTGCTGATTGACAGCTGACACCATCTCTCTCCCGTGGCCCCCATGACCTGGCCTGGCTCCACTGCTTCCCCGCAGGTCACCTGTCACCCGTCCAGGCTTCGGTGTGCAGCACTTCCGGCCTTTCCATCATCCTTCCGTTTTGGAGGTTTGAGGGCCGTGTAGTCTCTGCTCCAACTCAGATCTGCCCTGGAAAGCAACCAGGGCACTACGCAAAAGAAGGAGCATGAATGAGTTCCAATAAAACTTTATCTACAAAAGCAGACAGGGCCCTGTGAGCGGAGGTTTGCCCACTGTAATCTGTGCCCTTGTCCATCGTGAAGAGCATTCAAGTCTCTCCCATGACTCTTTCATGTGTAGCTCGGGAAAGCTTCCTCTATTTCCCTTGTCCATCATGAAGGTTAGAGATCGAACAATGGGTATCAGCTCTTCACTGTCCCCAGCGCCCTGCAGAAAGGTTTATATGAAATGCTTTAGAGTGGCTGAGAAAGAAGCAACCAGGCTTTGGTTTCTGCGGTAGTAGCATCTTGAATTGTTGGGTTTTGCCAGTGCCATGGTTTGTGGTCTTTCCTCCCACATCTGGGGTCAGAGCCTGAGTTCCTGGGGGCCGGGGCAGCCAGATTGGGGGGGGGCCGGGCCCCGTGGGAGGCTTTTCAGTGAACAGATGGGATTCTGATGGATGTGCTAATGCCTGTCTTATGGAAGCAGGTTGGCTAATGCGAGGCTTGAGCCCCAGCCCCAGGCTCTCTCACATGCCCACTTGTCCTGGAGTTTTCTCACCTTGCGAGGATGAAATATAAGGTCCTCCGCACCAGGTGCAGCCACCCAGTCCTGGATGTGGGAGCCTCAAAACCGTGAGCGAAAGCTGAAGCTCTTAATTACCCCTAACCTAGCAAGAGACAGGTGCACAGCGAGCCACAGAGCACAGACCAGGACACCCAGTCACGTGGCCGCCCTCCGCAGTGGCCAGGCTCAAGGCCAGTGTGCATAAAGATGGATTCCCTCCATCAAAACCATTAGCATTTAATGTACCCGTTGTTCAGTGACCGGAGAGAAGCATGGCTTTGTCACAAAGCTTGCTGGTGACATTCATCTTGTCGTGGAGTCTTGCCACTGGACAGGATTCTTTCTCCTGGTCTCTGCTGGGTTAATAGATACGCTCAACCACATGGTGTGTGTGTGTGTGTGTGTGTGTGTGTGTGTGTTTGTGTGTGTGTGTGTTAATAGGTGGCTTAGGGACAGCCTCAGGCCCGCTCCGGCCATCCTCACATAAGGAGCAGGGGCTGCCCGCTGTGGCATTTATTTTCAAATCCCGCAGAGACTTCCCGGTGATTCCAAGAGCAGCAAAGATGACATGTTTGAAAACATTCAGGGATTTCCAGGCATGAAGGAGATGGCGGGAAATGGGTCTCAGTGGAACTGAAGGACTCATGCCTGGCCTTTCAGCTGAATGTGAGCATCTGAGACGTGGCTTCTGAGCCTGGAATTCTGATCCGGAAGCCAAAAGGCACCAAAGACAGCTCAAGAAACAGGATTCCCAACAAAGCCACGCAGCGTTGACAAGGGCTTTTTCATTTAGCCGGGTGCCCTGCCCCCTGGTGGAGAGGAGGGGAAGCGCATGGAGAGAGCTGGGTTGGCTCGGAAGCTCTCTGGGGCTGCAAGGGGGTGGGGGGTGAGTGGGGGGGGGGCTGGCAGAGAGGGCTGGCAGATTGTAATGCATTTTAACACGTGGTTAGCAGGAAGCGATGGGAATGCAAATGAGCTCGCAACGCAAAGTGTTTTAAACACATAGTCTAAAGAATGCATAATGTTTCCACGGACTGATTTTGGACTAAATACTACTGTACTCAGAGTGTTAGCAATACAGTTTACACACGTGTACACACACATACATAAAGTGCTATGCAGTAATTATGACTAGAGCTGGAAATACTCTTGGGATATATTGGGATGGTGCCTTCCTTCCTTTCTTCCTCTTTCCTTCAGAAGGAAAAGACTGACTTACCACCCCTGCCCCCAGAAAGAGACAGCGTTAACACCTGTGTTTCTACCTTTATGCAGGTAACCACAGATCAACGGTCTCTGAAGAACACAGGTATGTTAAGACTGTGTTGGTGACTAGTCGTGAAGCCGCAGGTAAAGCTGGGACATAGGCCTGAGCTTCAGTAAAACCTTCCAATGTGTCTCTGTTGGTGCATCCCAGGTCCAAATCAGCAGGACCCAGGACTTGAGACCAGGCCGCAGGGCTAGGCATTGTCTATGTAGCAGTGTGAAGGGGAGGGGCAGGGGCCAGCCCCATTTCTGCAGGGAGCACCCAGAGCCCCTGGGCTGGAGCGAGGCTGAGGCTGGTGTGTGCAGGCTGGAAGCTCAGTGCACTGAGTGGAGGTGGGCACCTGCTCTCCTGGGGCAGAGGGAGGTGGCTTCTCGATGCCCTTGCCCATCCTCCTTGGACTCCACTGTAGTCACAGAGACACGTAAGTGAATGCATCCTCAGAGCTGGTGACAGACGGCTCTGGTGGGTTTGTTTTGGCTCTTGCACTAAAGCCTCCAAAGGGATTTGGTTGAGACCTGCCCGTTCCTCACCCCCACACTATGGGGAGCTCTTGGGCCAGAGCTCTGAGGCCCCCATTTTGGCTCTAACTGACATCACATCTGGATCTTGGGGTCCATAGTGGGTCAGATCCAGGACCCCTTCAGATACAGCTATCAGATGACCGAGTTGCTTCTAAAAGGAGTGTGGGATTTGCCTAGAGCTCACACCCATCATCCTGCCATCTCTGTCATCTCTACCGTACCTCGTGCAATGTCCTGAAACTTCAAAAGTAGTTATATGTATTATTTAGGGAATCATGACAAGAGAAAGACTAGGTTTCGGCACAGATTCATTTCCCCCCATAGTCTTGATTCTCAGTTGGGTGGATCCACGGGTGTAGACACAGAGGCTGTGGGACTTCTACACTGCAATTCAAAGTCATCTATTTTTTCCTGATACAGGGAGGAATATCAGAAACACTGCCATCACTGTCTTAACCTCAAACATAATGAAGGCAAAAAGATACAGAGAGAATTTTCTATCTCTGAACAATGACTTGAGTTTTATCTCTTTTTAACAGGATTATGAGGACCAGCTAAGTCGCATGAAGGCCCTAGAGGTCCTGGGGGGAAGGCCGGGGGAGACATGGGAGATAAACGTCATTAGTGGGGAAAAGGGGAGGGAGAGTTAATCTGGTGTTAAGGTCAGAGATAACGAAGGAGGAGGCTACAATGCTTGATAAGAAATGCACTCATTATCTTGCCCATGTAATTGTAACCCCTCCGTACAGTATTTTCACACACAAAAAAGAAGAGGGCAGAGTCCTCCTCTTTTCTTGTGAAACCCAGTCGTAACAAATTCCTTGATCTGGACATCCTCCAGAGTGGACATCCTTCACACTCTGCAGAATCTCCAGGAGGGGCTTCATACTGCCCCAGCGGGGCTTCACATTGCATCCCTGATCAGGGAAGAACAAATAAGATCCTATGTCATGACGCTAAGCTCTGGACTCTAGTATTTTTATGATGCAGTTGCTTAATTGTGACACTAGAGGGAGACCTGGCACACAACATAACCATAACGGAGACAAGGGGGGGGGGGGGGGGGGAAGAAGGTGATAAATAAATATGACAGTTCCCTGAAGGGAGAATTCAATTGCGTGCAGGTCAAATGACCCTGTGCAGATCAGACCACACGGGTTCAGAGGAAACAGGGCAGACACACGGTGCAGGGCTGCAGCTTCTCCTGGGCCCTTTCCAGTACAAATCCCATCCACGAGCCAGGCCTGGGACTCACACACTTCCTACCCACCCACACCCGCGCCTCTAGGCCGGGACATGACACAGCCCCCTGCGCACCTCCCGGGACCTCAGACTCACCGGGTGAAGCCCCACCTTGGGTCACATTCCTGAAGCGTCTCTTCTCCAGACTCTCCATCTGTTCCTTCAACACACGGTGCCCACCGCTGCGGCTTCCACCTGGGGTCCTCCCCCGGGGCTCATCGGTCAGCACCCACTTCCCCAAGCACCGCCTCCTGCCCCTCCCAAGTCCAGTACAGTACCAGGCAGCTCCCCTTGTAGGCTGGTCACGTGTGGCTACTCATGCAGAGCGTACACATGCATGTTCACACATGGGCACGCTCACACCTGACCCCTCGTCCACCTTCAGCGTGCAAGCTGAATGTCACACTTGAGAGCTTCCCTTCGCTCTCACCGTCCAGCTCTGTAAATCAGCCCAGCACAGGCACAACCCGTGCCTGGAGTCCTGCACAGGAGACTCTGTCCTCGAGGTCTGTGTATTTGTGCACATGCATGCGTGCAGTTTATAACACTGTGCACATGAGCATGTGTGACCTATAAGAGTGTGTATACTTGTGTGTGTGATTTACAACTTCTCATGCATGTATGTGAGTCACAGCTGCATGCATGTGTTTTTACTTGTTCACGTGTGTGTTTTATACATGGATGTGTGTGATATCTAGCTGTGTATTTGCAGTGTATAACGGTGTGTGTTTTTTAAGTATGTGTGTGTGTGTGATTTGTAGCTGTGCATTCACGTATAGGATTTACAACTGTGTGCATGTGTATAACACAGTCATGTGTGTGTGTGTCCGTGTGATTGTGTAAGGCCCATGTCTGTTGGCTCTGGAACAGGAGGCTTCACTCACCAGCGGCTCCCTACGCCGAGTGAGGTGCCGCAGAGAATTGGCACGCAGTGCTCCTGGGATACACGTGAAAGAAGAGTCTCCCCCAGTGACCACTCTGCCAGGCGAGACTCCGGAGGGTGCCCGCAGGGGGAGGAGGTGCCATTTTATGTGAAATCGCTTCTAGCTGAGCAAGGGATCTGTCCATGCCTGAGAACCCCAGTTCCCCCCGGCAATGGAAAACTTGTCCTTACTATACTATGCTGGGTGGGGAAGTCCGTGGGGGTCCTGTATCCAATTAACCAGCAAGAAGTCGGGGCTGGCTCAGTGGTAGAGCGCTTGCCTTGCATGCATGAGGCCCTGGGTTCGATTCCTCAGCACCACATAAACAGAAAAAGCCAGAAGTGGTGCTGTGGCTCAAACGGTAGAGTGCTAGCCTTGAGCTGAAGAGCTGAGGGACAGCGCCCAGGCCCAGAGTTCAGGCCTCACAACTGGCAAAAAAAAAAGAAGAAGAAGAAGTTGGAAGTGGAGCTTATGTTGTAGAGCGCAAGCCTTGAGTGAAAAAGCTAAGTGATTGTGCCCAGTCCCTGAGTTCAAGCCCCAGTATCAGTCCAGAAAAAAAAGGGGGGGCATCAGACTGTTCCCACCTTTGCTACATTTCCTAGTTTCAGCTTTAGACACAGGAATGGCAAAAGGGTTCAGAGGACAATGCTGGGGTCCCAGTAGTTTCAACCTTGTGCTAATGGGATGGAGGGAAGGCACCTGCCCACCCGGTGCCCTTTGGCCAGCACCAAAGGACAGCGGCTGTCCTTCACCACACAGCCCTGGCAGCGACACCCCCCGAACTCCACCCCTCCTTCCCCCCACCCTGTCTAATTCACAGGGACTGGGGATCCCAGGGAGCTGTGCGGGTGTCACGCGGTCACGGTTATTAATAGAGTCGTCGCTGTGACCAGGGGAGGGAGGAGAGAGCAGCCAAGCCACACGGTTTCACAATTCCTGCATCAGCCATGGGGAGATGAGAAACATCTGGAATTGCTCTCGGACTCATCTGCATGTACGCACCCCACCTTGAGGTCTGCCCAACAGCCCCCCGGAGAGGGAGCTGGCACAGAGACCCAGGGTGGAGGCCTCCACGCGCTCAGCCCGGCCTGCGGGCAGACCGTGGCCTGCGTGGGGGGGGGCTGGAGTCCTCTCAGCATTCTACCATCTTGTAATGCTTTGGCCCTTTCTCCCACCAAGGAGGATGACGTAAAACACTTGGGGCTTCCCGTTTGACAAAAGCTGCTCTGATACAGGAAGGCAAACCTTTATACGACGCCGTGCCTGTCTGCTTCCTCCTCTCCTCTCACATAAACATTTCCCGTGCTGCATCGTCCACCTGGGACGTCTCCTGAGTGGAGGTCCCTCCCGCAATGCCCTTTGGGCAGTGGTGGAGTCTTTAAGAGGTGTGGCCTAATGGGAGGGGCTTAGGTAATTGGGGGCGTGGCCTTGGGTGGTGGTGGGGGGGTGAAGCCTTGGCTTGCTCCTCCTCTCTCTCTCCCTTCCTGATAATGAGGTGAGCATTTTTGCTCTACACACTGCCTTGCTCCTGTCCTTCTGGATGAGTTTGCGTCTTGCGTCTTCTATAGCTTGACCTGACTGGGATCATGTACTGTGGCCTTCGATGGCTTCCTCTGGTTTGACGTAAGTATTCTGAGAGGCACCAACATCCTGAGTGGCCGTCGTTGTGCTTGAGTTACTGAGGAGGATTGTGTCATGCAGCTGACCACAGTCGCTGCCAACCAAACCCAGCTGCTGTGGAGAGCAGTGCGGAAGCCCTCGTGGGAGCCTGCGCCTTCTCTCTTGGGGAAATACCTATGCGTCGAATGGAGAGGCCATGCTGGATGTTTTAGGCAATCGCCGAGCTGTGCCGGGAGGGCTTGCGGCTTCTCCCATTCCTTCTGGCAGCGTGTGTCCACAGGCCCCACAGACGCCATCTCACCGCAGCCACCCTGATGGAGATGCGACTGGTACCCATCTGCAGCCCTCAGTTGGGTCTTGAACTCAGAGCCTGTGCCAACTTGTCAGGTCCTCTACCCCTTGGGTCAGGCCCCCAGTCCTTTCTACTTTCAACTGGGGTCTCCTTTATTGCCCAAGCTAACCTGGATTACAAGCCTCCCATTGACCCTTCACAAACAGCTAGGGGCAGGCGTGTACTACCGTGCCTCACTTTTTAACTGGTTGAGATGAGACTTCACCTCATCTTCTCCTCATGATCTCAGCCTCCTGAATGGTTAGAACAACAGGCGTGACAGGCCTGAGCTACTACGCCCCACTTCCCCAAATGCCTTCAGTGCACACTTGGTTGGCTCTGCAGATCTAGAATTGGCTGATACAGAGGGCTGACCGTATGCCGGAGCTGCGATTTGGACCGTGGAACTGGGTGGTGTCCATTGACCCAGAGGCTGGAGCTCATCCAGGCATGCTCTGTGAGGCGAAGGGCCGTGATCGCATCTCTCGTGCATGCAAGAGAGTCCAAGTGTTCGGCCCCCTGCATGGCAGCTCTTTCTTCTCCAGGACGGAAGGGACATGCAGGCACAGTAGGCCTGCTCTGGGGGCTGGGGCTGCTTTCCAGTTGCAGGCTGGGAGCTGCCCTGAGCTCTGGCGGATACAAGCTCATCTCCTGAGTCACGGCATCTAGCTGCAGCACCCCAAGGGGGGAGCCCAGGGAAGAGGGGGTGACGTGCTCTCTGTCACATGCACACACAACTGCAAAATACACCAGAAACCACATACTTCCAGAGAAAGCCACAGAGGTAGCAGATGGGTGGATGTGTACCTAGAAAGATACAGAAACAGATTACAAAAATGGAGGATTTTAAAGGTGAGTTTAGGGTCCTCAGCCAGATTAAAGAAGCAGCAGCCAGTGTGAACAAGAGCAGGAGCTAGGAGACAGCAACAGACGGCAATGCGGAGAATGATTTCAACATGGATTAAAATGTCCATCTCAAGATTTGCAAGAGAATTCTGGTTATTAAAATAAAAGCCCGATTAAGCATGATAAGCAGTGAGCTGGAAAAATATTTGGTGAGGGAATTGAAGATTTGTCTGACTTAAGAAAACTCACGAAAACACAGCGAGAGACCCAGAGATAGAAAGAGAATTAAAAAAAAAATAAAAACAGAAGTAAAGATGCAGAGAAGACAGAAGCAGTCGAGAAGATGGGTCAATAGAACAAAGAAGTCATGGCTAAATGTGGTAAGGACCAATTCTTTCCAGAAGGGAAGGAAAAATGAGTTGTTCGGACTAAAAGGGTAAATTGAGAGCCATATCAGATAAATGTGCTGAGGAAGCCCATACCTGTGTTTCCATGGAACCACAGATCAAGATGATAAATACAAACTGCCAGAAAGAAAAGACACACATACTCCAGTGGCTCATGCCTGTAATCCTAGTTATCCTGGAGGCTGAGATCTGAGGATTATAGTTTGAAGCCAGCCTGGGCAAGAAGGTCTGTGAGATATTTTATCAATGAAACACCAAAAAGCTGAAAGTGGAACTGTGGCTCAAGTGGTAGAGTACCAACTTTGACAGACAGAGAGGAAAAAAGAAAAGCTAAGGAGGCTGGCCTCCAGTGACTCATGCTTGTAATCCCAACTACTCAGGAGCCTGAGATCTGAGGATCACAGTTCAAAGCCAGCCCAGGCAGAGAAGTCCATGAGACTCTTATCTCCAATTAACCACAAAAAGCCAGACGTGGTGCTGTGGCTCAAGCACCCAGGCCCAGAGTACAAGCCCCAGGAGTGGCAAAAAGCAGAATAAAGAACAAAACAAAATTAAACCTCAAAAACTAAGGAATGGAGCCTAGGCTCTAAGTTCAAGCCATAGTATCACCAGTATCAGCATGCACGCACACACACACACACACACACACACACACACACACACACACACACAACCGCACACACAAGGAAAAGACATTTTCTGCTAAGAAATTGCTAGAGGACAGAGAGCAGAGTCTTTACCCCAACAAGAAGCTAGCCAGCCTGGGTCTCAGTGGCAAGAGAGAGGAAGATGGTTTTCTGTGCCACATAGCAATACCTCGCATGTGCTGTAGAAATGCCATAGCAGAATAAGAAGAGACCAGACCCTAGCCACGTGATAGACAAGAAGGCAGAATCTGGGCAGACACCACAGAAGTTCTCGATTTTGATCGGGGTGGTAAAGTCAACGTCATTCGCACTGACCTATGCCCTGTGTGATTCGTGACAAAGACGTGTGTTGAAGACTGGCTGCATCCAATGTAGGTTTTGGTTTTAGGAGAACACAGGGCCTTGGAGTGCAGATTTCCCAGTGTGACTTCTGCTAGATAATGAGTCTTTCTATGCTGACTTCCTTATTGAAAAGCGTTGAGTTGGATGTGCCTGCCCTTTCCTTTCGGCCATGCCAAGACTGAGTCTGTAATCACATTCATTTCACACAAAGCAATAAACATTCAATTAAAGCCCACAGCACATGAGATTCAAAATCCACCCGTGGGCAAACTCACAAAGCTGACATAAAAGCCCACCCTGGATTACTGGTTTACAAGAACAGCAAATGACAGTTGTCAACGATTCACAGGAGGGCTCTCTGGACATTCCAAATGCAAAAAGAGAAGCTGGCCTAGAAGTATAGAGAAATGTTTTTTTTTGGGGGGGGGAGTGGGGAGGAGTAAAGAGTTTAAGCAACATTCAAATAAATGGCAAGATTCAGAGGAGCGCCATGGGTGATACAATGGACTTGTGTTCTGTGCCACTGAACGTGTTTACAGCCCCGTGTGAACGATGGATGGGAACCAAAGAACAAAAGTGCTTTTCTGAAAACGAATAGTCTATAATGGAAGGCAATGCTTCAGATACAAAGACCAGGCCAGCAACCCTGTGCGTCTGAATGCTTTGCTGTCTGTAATTCTGCTCTTACTTAAGATAAGCTAACACAGAGGAAAAAACCACCCAGCATTGGTGAGCGGCTGCTGTTTTCTCTTCCCCTGTCTCTTTCTTGTCTGAGTCTTTTGTCTCACAACACAGACAATTACAAGGGCGTTCAGGGAGTGGATCAATCACGGCTACCTCTAAAGGTGAGCTTTGCAGCTACAGAAATGAACAACGGAGTCAATTCTCCATATAACACCTATTTATTACAAGGGCAGTATGGTTGGAGGATGCAATTCAGATTCAGTGTAAAATTAGGGTTTCCTTTCCCATTCAGTAATGCAGGCATTGCATGGGACACAGCCCGGGACCACTGCATGGGACACAGCCCAGGACCACTGCACGAGACACAGCCCAGGACTGCTGCATGGGACACAGTCCAGGTCAATGCATGGGACACGGCCCAGGATCAGTGCATGGGACATGGCCCAGGACCGCTGCATGGGACACAGCCCAGGTCAAGCCACAGGATATGGCCCAGGACCACTGCACGGGACACAGCCCAGGGTACCGGCAAAAGGGAAAATCACACAGGATCAGCCGCTCCCTGCCCCCTTCTTGTCAATAAAGCTCAAAGCCTTCCACTGATCCTGCAAGCAAATTTGTGTTGAAGCTCCCACCAGCCTCCCTAGATGCTTCCGGTCTCTTCTCTGACCTTCAGCCCTGAGATTCTAGTGACTTGATGTAAGTTTAGAAGAACTGCGAGTTCGTATTGTGTCTCATTGTCTAGCTTGTTGGCCTCCTCTGCGTGTGTGTGTGTGTGTGTGTGTGTGTGTGTGTGTGTGCGTGTAAACCTAGGTTCTAGTCTCACTGCCCCCTGATTGAAAGGAAAAGTGGGGGTGAAGCTGGATGAGGGAGAGCTGCTCGGCTGGCACCACCAGCATATGGGAAATTCACCCTGGGAATGGAGTGAGCGCTCGGGCGCTTGGTCCTGCTGGGGACGGACACCCAGGTGGCTGCTGCTGCTCCTCTCCTGGTGACCTCAGCACGCCGGCATGGTGCCCGATGGGCCTCATGGGTGAACACGCTCCCTGGCCCCTACCCGCAGACACACATTTCCTGTGTCACCATGGAGGAGCTCTGAGAGTGGGGTGTTTGGGGAAGGGGGTAGGTCTTCCTGATAGATCTGCGTCTATCTGGTCAGGCTCCTCCAAGCCTGGCTGGCGCCATCTGTGCGTCTATGCAAGCGTCACCTCCGCCGGGCCTCCCAGACCCAGGCCCATTCTGCAGTGAGGATCTGGATGGACTCAAGATCCCAGAGGATGCTGCATGCACTCCACATCTGGTTCCCACTGAGACCCAGAGCCCCCACCCTCCCTCCATCGCAAGACCTGCCTTGAGCTGCACTCTGGGGATCCTCATTTTCATGCCGCTACATTCACACACAGCGAGGTTCCCCGGGTCCATCGCTTCCCCAGGTCCTCAACCTCATCGTATGGACACTCTGCCTGAGGGACATTTTCAGGCAGCTGGCATCCACCATGTCCCCACCCCGGCCTGCCCAGCCACCTCTGTTGGTGTATCGGAAGCAAACACCCAAGCTCAGCCACTCTTCCTATCTTTTGTGTGAAGGGTAAGTGTACTAAAATCTTCCCACCTCCCTTCTACACATGGAGGAACCTGTAGAAACAGAGACATGACCGATTTGCTGAGAGAGAGAGAGAGAGAACACTTGAGGACTTCCTGTGATGGCATACAATGATTTTCTCCTGTCCCCCCTGCTCAGCCTAACGGTATATTCTGGAAATGACAGCCAGCCTGCAGAACTCTGGCGGGTGGCAGGAAGGAGGAAACTTGGACAGAAACCCAGGAAGGAAAGAAGCAGCACAGGGCAGGGAGGCCCTGCACTGCCCTTGGCAGAGGCGCAGAGGTGGTGGCCAGGCCCCAGGCCGGGCGCTTCCCCTCCCCCACCCCCCACGCTGGCCACCGCAGGCAGTGCAGGTCACCTCCGCTGTGCCCCAAGAGCGGCGGGTGCTTCCTCACACCTCTGATAGCGAGACCCTAACTTAAAAACAACACACAAATACAAAGAGCTGGAGGTGTGGCTCAAGTGGGAGAGAGCTTGCTTAGCTAGCCTGAGGCCCTGCAATCTGTCTCCAGCACCACCAAGAAACCCACGCACCGTTGGAAGGGCTTCAGAGCAAAGACAACACAAGACAGAACAGGTGAGCTTGAGAAGCCCGTGGAATTCACCCACTCTGCGGCACTCATTTGGAAACTAGAGAGAGAACAAGACATCAGGGAGCTGACGTTCCTATTACCAGAATCCAGAAAGGGGGGGGGAGAGAGAGAGAGAGAGGAAAGGAAGAAAGAAACAAAGAAGAATGAAAGGTAGAAGAAAGCAAGCAAGGAAGGAAGGAAGGAAGGAAGGAAGGAAGGAAGGAAGGAAAGAAGGGAGGGGAACGAAGGGAAAGCTAAATAGGGAAAAAAATGCTTGAAACGTCCCCAGACTGGCAAAATGCTCAACACTGCAGCCTCTGGAAGCTGAGGAATACCATCCCCCGTTCCCCCCTCCCCGGCTAGATCTGAAGAAAGTCATGCCAACATATATCATAATTAGACTTCTGAAAAGCTAAAGACAAAGAGAAAGTCTTGAAAGTAGCCAAAGGTAAACGGCACGCAGGCGGGGCACGGCATCCACCAAATGCCGGGTTTCACGGCATCCAAACTCCGGGTTTCTCATGGGCACAGGCTCCAATTCCATTCCATTCCAACAGCAAGAAACCGTCAGCTATGCGTCCTACCTGACAGACCTGCAAATCATTCAGGAGTGTCGAGGAAAGAAAACCTCTTTCGGACAGAGGAAATTGAAAGAATTTGTCACCAGTAGACCTGCCTTTAGGCAGTAACGAAAGGAAGTTCATCAGGTGAGAAGAAAACAGTCAAGGAAAGGCTTGAAGACAGGAGGAGCCATAGAAAGAGCAAAAATATGGGTTCCTTCAGCGGACTGTCTCTTCCCCATGAGTATTCTATAAACCACTTGGGCAATTAATCAAATACTGCTATACAATATTAATATGTAATATTACAGTTGCATTAGATGATACTAATGTAAAATGGAGAAGGCCAAGGAAGGTCCTGGAAGTGAGCCTTCTACACTTAATCCAAAACGTTAAAATGCTGATGTCAGGAAATCATGACATGCCCTGTACTGTCACTGTCATGACTAAATCAGCTGTCATGGAAACTGTCTACAGGAGCTGGGCATGTGGCTCACATCTACACCCTTAGCTACTCAGAAGACTGAGAGCCAAAGCATTACAGTTTAAAGCGAGCTCGAGCAGAAAAGTCTGCAAGATTTTTCTTTTGCTTTTTTTGTCGGTCATGGGTCTTGAGCTCTGGGCCTGGGAGCTGTCCCTCAGTTCATCAGCTCAAGGCTAGCACTCTGCCATTTGAGATGCAGTGCCACTTCCAGTTTTCTGGTGGTTCGCTGGAGAAAAGAATCTCATGGACTTTCCTGCCTGGGCTGGCTTTGCACTGTGATCCTCAGATCTCAGTCTCCTTAGTAGCTAGGATTACAGGTGTGAGCCACCAGCGCCCAGCAAGACTTCATTTCTAATTAGCCAGCACAAAGGAGGGCTGGAGTCATGGCTCAGGTGATAAAGTGCCAGCTGAGCAAGTTTGAGACCCTGAGTTCAAACCTAGTACCAGTAAAACAAACAAACAAGCAGCACAGGTGTATAAAAATATACACTTAAACATCATTATAAATAAGTCAAGATGAAATCTTAAGACATGTTAATATAATCCACAGAAAAGCAAGAAAAGAGAAATTAAATAGGGACAAGAGACATTAAATAATAAAATGATAGACTCAATCATGATCATATCAATAATTATGATCTCAAGATTTATCCTACATGAAAATGATCCAAATAACCATATCAATAATAATCCTATCAATAATTATTTTACACGAAAATGACCCAAAGTTTCAACCAACAGACAAAGACTGGCCCAGTGAATTAACAAAAGAGATTACTGTAAAAATACACAAAAAGGCAGAGGCCATCGGAATCATTTAAACAAACAGAAATATAATTGGAGAGATGGCTCACCTCAATTTGAAGTGCTGGTCACAGAGTCACAGCTGCCCTGTGTCCACAGAGGAAGAGGACAGAGACTAAGCAGTGGACCGGCACAAGTACGCCGATCGCCTCGGATAAGTCACAAAAGCAACGCAGACGAGACCGGCAGACACGTCAACAGGTGGTGCTGGAGCAGTTGTACATCTACACTCTGAGAAATGAACCCTGACCTAAATCTTATTTCATATATTAAAAGTTAACTGAAATGTACCTTAGACTTCAGGGCAAAATTTAAAATGTAAAACTCTAAGCAAAAAGTCAGCTAGTGGAAGGATAAAGGGTGAACAAATGCAGCTGTGCTACTCACTGGACACTATGTTGAAAACGAACTACAAAATTTGTGGGTGGGTCCCGGCGCCCGTGGCTCATGCCTGTAATCCTTGCTACTCAGGAGGCTGAGATCTGAGGATCGAGGTTTAAAGCCAGCCTGGGCAGGAAAGACTGCGAGACTCTTTTTTTCTTGCCGGTTATGGGGCCTGAACTCTGGGTCTGGGTGCTGTCCCTCAGCTCCTCAGCTCAAGGCTAGCGTTTTACCACTTGAGCCACAGCGCCACTTCTGGGTTTTTCTGCTTATGTGGTGCTGAGGAATCAAACACAGGGCCTCATGCATGCAAGGCAAGCACTCTACCACTGAGCCACCTTCCCAGCCCAAGTGAGACTCTTATCTACAATAAACCACCAGAAAACCAGAAGTTTTAATCTGTGGCTTACGTGGTAGAATGCTCACTTTTGGCTAAAGAGTACTGGGACAGTTCCCAGGCCGAGTTCAAGCCCCATAACCGACCAAACAAAACAAAAACAAAATAAAACTTTTAGATGGGAATGGGAGGGAAAAACTGGGAAAGAGCAAAGAAAAGGGTAAAAATGTCGAAAAAGAAATGTACTCTTTACCTGGTTTATGTAACTATAATTCCTTGTATATCACTCTTAAAATAAACAAATTTTTTAGCCGGGCGCCGGTGGTTCACGCCTGTCATCCTAGCTATTTAGGAGGCTGAGATCTGAGGATCAAGGTTCAAAGCCAGCCGGGGCAGGGAAGTCCATGAGATTCTTATCTACAATAAATCACTCAAAAACTGGAAGTGGAGCTATGGTTCAAGTGGTAGAGTGCTAGCCTTGAGCTGAAGAGCTGAAGGACAGCGCCCACGGTTCAAGCCCCACAACCAAAAAAAAAAATTTTTTTTAAAAGCCTGGGACAGTGCCCAGGCCCCAAATTCCAACTCTTTCACTGGCACAAAACAAAACAAAACCCCCCAAATTTAAATTTTTCTTGTAGATACCCTTCACAACATGCTGGAATTTGAGGGCTCCCAGGTCCCCTCCCCCCATCTCTAAACTAAAACAGTCAGATGATCTGGCCGGTGTCTGATTCCTTCTGTGCCACGGGGGGGGGGGGGGGGGGGGAGGGGGGGACCTCAGTACCCAGTGGAAGGTGCCAGCCTCCCCTGGGAGAGGCGGGTACTGAATTGGGGCATGCAGGTACAACTGAGCTTGTGCATCAAGCACAAGTACTGCTTGTGCCTAAGGAGGGACTTCTGAGGCTTTGCTTTTCTTTCTGTTATGTGATCTTGTTTTTCACTCTCCTCTGATCTGTCCTGAGAGATGCTTGCTATTTTCATGCTCCCTTGAACCAGCCCGGCATAGAGTGAGGAATCTGAAAATGCCAGGGTCCGCTGCTGCTGCTGATAGGAGGCAGTCGGCAAGTTCCACTTATTAAGAGGTGTGCTGTGCTCCTCTGGCCTATTCAGAAGCTTTGGGAATCTTGCTTCACTCTCTGTTTTCATTACAAACCCCCTTCTTAGAGTCAGAGAAATTGCAGCTCATTATCTTGCCTAATTTGCATGCTCACCAATTACATACCTCCAGACAAAAACACATTTGCATGCTCACCAATTATATACCTCCACACGGAACACAAGATCCAAACATTTAGCAGCACACAACTATTTAAGTCTAGAATAAGGCATTTTCCCTTGCTCTCATCACCAAGGGGTTTCTCTCTTGTGCCCAGACCAGAGCAGAGAGCAAATCGGTGTTGGAAAACAGAAGTAGAGGATGTTTTATTTTGGGGGGGGGGGCGGGGAGGAGGGGCTGTGATACTCCTAAAGCTTCCAACCAGGGAGTAGGCATTTAGACAAAGGAATTAAATACCTCCCCCATTTGTGGGAAACCTTACCTAAGGTTTTTATTTTTTTAATTAGCATGTATCAGTTGTACAAGGGATCTCATTGTGATATTCCCATACATGCACCTCTGTATGTCTTTCTCAGCTTCCTTTCCTGCTTTTTAATATATATTAACAGCTTTTCTGCTTCTATTTTCAGTAGGAAGCTAGACCCCTATCTCTCACCCTTGCAAAAAAAAAAAAAGAATTAATTCAAAGACCTTAATCTAAGACAGGGACCTTTGACAAGGCTACAGGGAAATCAAATAAAGATGCAGGCACAGGTGATGTCTTTCTGATTAGGTCTTCAACAGCTCAGGAAATAACAAGAATTGACAAATGGGACTGAATCCAATTAAAAAGCTTCAGCATAGCAAAGAAACAATGACCAGAATCATGAAGTAGTGAGGTGTTTTTTTCTTTCTCACTAGCAGTACCCTTGTTCCTATGCCTCTCATGTGGAAGATTCTGGGACTCCAAGAGGAAGGGATGCTTGGCTGCTTCAGCCCCAGGTATTACAGGGGAAAGAGGTTTGTACTCCTGGAAAGCCCAGGGTATTACCTCCTCCTCCCAGGCCTACACAGCTCCAGCCCCCCCACCCCCACCTAAATCGAATGCTTTTGTGGGTCCCTTTTCCTTCTGCCCACCAGGGGTAGCCAGTTTCCAGTGCCGGTCATGCACACATCACCCCCTGCAGGTTGCTGCCGCCCTGGGACATGAACATGAAATTACCTATCATCACGGCCACTTGTGCCGGTGGTTTCCCATTCCCCCCCTCGTGCCGCGGGATATCCTGGCAGCTCTTCATTCTCCAGCACAGATGCCCCTGGGCGTCCCATGAGGTTGTGTCCCATTAAACAGGTGGAAAATCAATATGCCTTGTCTAGCAAATGCCCAGATCCGCTGCTCAGCACCCTGGCCTCTTGCTGTGGTTGGCCCCACGGCCGGACCACAGAAGGCCAGCCAGAAAAGGAGGCCTCTTAAAGGTCAAGGTGTGAATCGGTACCCTCAGCAAGGTGAAATTCTTGGGTGAGGTGAAATTCTTCCTTCCCCGTGTGCAGGAAGTGCTGAAAGGCACACTGGATTCTGAGAGCTATGAACTGGCCGCCTAAAGCAATGGGGATTGGCTGGCACAGTTCAGGAGGCGGGAAGGATCAGCAGGATTGGTTCTTACCAGGTGTTCCTGCGGGGAGGGGGGGAAGGGGGGAGGGGAAGGGGGGGTTAGGGGAGTTGGGGGGAGGGCTGTGCCATGCCTCTCTCCAGATGCCAGGGGTGATGACCACCCTTGGCATTGGCTGGCATCGTGGACATTATCATTCCAATCTGTGTCTCTATTGTCATGCAGCCTTCTAGCACCTTCTCTGTGTCCAATGTTCTTCCTTCTTCTCAGGACACTGGCCCTTGGGATAGGCCGTATCCTAATTCATTATGTCCTCATCCACGGAGAACTCATCTCCACACGATCTGACTGCAAAGTCCCAATTTCCAGAAGAGGCTCCTAATTCGGGAGCTGAACCTGGCTGTGCAGGGGACCGAATTCTATCTGCTACCACAGGTGTCAAAGCACTTCGTGGATTTTACTTTTCTCTTAAAAAAAATCATTATCCAGCTCCTATTCTTATTTGGTTGGCTAGTGAGTTATTTAGTTAGCTAGCAGTGACACAGGCTTGAATTCAAGGCCTGGGCACTGTCTCTTAGGACTTTTTTTGGTCGAGGCTGGCCCTCTACCATTTGAGCCATGTCTCCACTTCTGGCCTTTTGGTGGTTCATTGGAGATAAGAGTCATACAGACTTTCCTCCCTAGACTAGCTTTGCACTGAGATTCTCAGATCAGTCTCCTGAGTGTTGAGGATGATATGGGTACTGCAAGTAGATGATTTGCCTTCTGCTTCTGCGGAGGGGAGACCTTTGCATGTATAATTCCCCAACTTCTCCCCTGCTCCCACATTGCTGCACCCCACTCGCATCTCACAGGGGCCTCCCCGAGTTCCCGTCACTGTCCTTCCTCGACTTTTCTTGCGACTGCTGCACAGCTCTCCTGAAAGCTGATGCAGTACCTGGGTTAAAATCCCCCAAGGCACCCGCTGCCTCCAGAAGTCCTCTTCCTCTAGAAACTGCAGACACAGCGCCCCTCTTCCCACAGAGGGACCCCTGTGTCAGCTTCCCAAGGCCGTCAGAAGTCACTCTGCCACTTGGCCATGAGATAGGTCACTTGAAGGTCAAAGCACGTTTCTAGTAGATGCTAGAACTGCTTGTTCTTGAAGAAGCCCGGCCACTCCCTGTTGGCCAGGCTTACCAACACCTCATGCACTCATGTGTGAGAGGAACCTCTCACACACACTCTTGGGGTTCGAGGCTCCCAAGCTGCTCATTTGTCTGTCCTCATTTCCTAAGCATTTGGGCTGCAGTGAAGGAAATCTGTGTGCGATTGCCAGCAGCCTCTCTGGATTCCAGGGTCTGTGGATCATCCTGCGGGCAGAAAGGACCTCGTCTGTCCCGACTGCCTGTGGGGTCAGAGGCCACATGGAAGGGGAGGCGTCGCAGGTGGTGAAGGGACCAGGGACAAAGGAGCCTGAACATGGGTCGCTGTGGTTTTCATGTGAATCAGGTGCCCAGGGCCAGCTGCAGCTCACTGGGCTCGACACTTCCTCTAGAAATCATTCTAGAATGTGTTACGAAGGAACAATGAATGAATCTGAAAAGAGAAACCTAGAAAAGAGCTAAACCCTGTTCATCGTCTTCTGAGATGAGGTTTCTGAGAAGGAGAAGAGGTGGCCATGGTTCAGTGAGTTTATCCTGGGGTGCTCTGTGGCACCACCATGCCCAGTGGGACACTTGAATGATGCCAAACGCATGTCCCAGAGCACACTGCGCAGAGAGAAGCTGAACCTGTAGAGCCAGGCCAGCTGAGTCTGCTCTGTCTCCCTCAACTTGATGCGCAACTGAAAAGGCAGACAGCAAGCCAGTAGCAATATCTGTAACAATCGCATGGGACAGAGAGCTCATGTTTGAATACAGAGTTTACAATGTCAGTAGGAACAGCACTCCTAGAAGTAAACGTGCTCATAATTATCCACCAAAAGAAAAAGAGAAGCAATGAGCAAATAGGAAACAGGGTCACATCATGCCCTGTAATGCAAGCATTCCAAATGAAGGTCATATGAGATCGCTTTCAGAGTTACTTATTATTATTATCATCATCATCATTGTTGTTATTATTATTTTGTCAGTTGTGGGGCTTGACTTCGGGGCCTGAGTGCTGTCCCTGAGCTCTTTTGCTCAAGCTCAGCACTCTACAGCTCCACTTCTGGGTTCCTGGTGGTTTATCAGGATGGGCTTAGCTTGGGAGGACTCCAGGGGATTCGCTTTTCTTCATTATTAATTTTCTACACTGACCCTGTCTGACACTCACAATGGGAAAAATAATGCAAGGAAGAGCAGCGGTGAACACATAGACACGTGTTCACTGCGAAATACAATTCTGACTCAGAACACACCCCAGGGTCCTGTTGGCTGAAGTCTGAGAAGAATCTGTCCATGACCAGAGCCAGTGTCCCCACCTCAGCCACCAGGTCAGCTGTGCCCAGGGGACAAACAACGACCTGAGAAACTTGCCAGGAAGTCGGAAGTCTAGGACCAGCTACTTGAATGTCAGATGCGCAGACCGTGACCATCCCCAAGCCCTGCTGTGCATCGTCCCGGGTGTCACATGCCATCCTGGGCTGATCCTAAGTATACCGGAGAATGTGTGCCAGTCACACACATCATCCCCGGGAGGGTCTTGAGCGCCTCATATTCTGACATCCACAGGATTTGTGGCACCAGTCCTCGTGGATACTGGGGGACAACACTTTTCTGGTACAGTTAATTCGGCTGCTTTTTTTTTTGTCTGTTGTGAGGTCTGAACTCTGGGCCTGGGCGCTGTCCCTCAGCTCTTCAGCTCAAGGCTAGCGCTCTACCACTTGAGCCACAGCGCCGCTTCTGGCTTTTCCTGCTTATGTGGTGCTGAGGAATGGAACCCAGGGCCTCACGCATGCGAGGCAAGTGCTCTGCCCCTGAGCCATCTTCCCAGCCCAGTTGGGCTGCTTTCATTTTCATCGTGCCTGCAGGCCAGGCCACAGCACCTGAGCCTCTGAATATCCATACGCGGCCAGGGAGGAGGCACGCACTTCTCAAGGGGCGTGCACCCAAAGGGCATTGCAGTATGTTCTTAAATCACAAGCCACAGACCTGGATGGCTCAGAAGGCCAGGGAGAAGACATTTCCGGTCACGTGTTCAAGATGTCCGGTGCATGATCCCCTCGGACTCTTCTCTGAGGCTATTTATCAGGGAGGCTGAGACCTGCCCTTGGAAGCACACCACGCTTCGGAGAGGAGTTCATGTGGGCAGGATACAGCTGCACAGGCTCCAGGATGGCCAAGTGGTTATTGAACATGACATGAGCACTCCTGTTGGCATTTCATTGTAATTTGCCATTAATTTCAAGCAGACGCCAATACCATAGGACACTGTGACAAGCTAATGGCTTCCGGCCCCATGCTGGTGGCAGCTGGAGTGTTTATCTTCCTAGCGGAGGGAGGCGTTGATCCCATGGCCAGGGGTCAATTACAGAGACTACTGAGTGAATTATGACTCATTTCAAATATGTGTTTGCAGAAACATACTTGGCTTTTTACAGCAACAAGCAGAGTCTGTTGAATGGTGAACATTCTCAATCTCACAAAAAAAAAGAAAAATGACAGTTCAGTAGGGGCCAGTGGAGAGGTCAAGAGCAGTTTTCTGGGGCGTACGTGGGCCACATCAGCTTTGGAATAGGGACACATTCATGAGCCTTAAAAAACAAATGGTTTGATGGTACTGAGGATTGAATTCAGGACTTTGTGTTTGTAGGTAAGTGCTCTACCACTTGAAGCAAGGCCTTGGTTCTTTTTTTTTTTTTTTACACTTTTTTTTTTGTCAGTCATGGGGCTTGAACTCTGGGCCTGGGCGCTGTTCCTCAGCTCTTCAGCTCAAGGCTAGCGCTCTACCACTTGAGCCACGGCTCCACTTCTGGTTTTCTGGTGGTTCACTGGAGATAAGAGTCTCATGGACTTTCCCGCCCAGGCTATGCTTTGAGCCGCAATCCTCAGCTCTCAGCCTCTTGAGTAGCTAGTATGACAGGTGTGAGCCACAAGTGCCCAGATATACTCGATATTTTTAAGATAGGACCTTGCCTTATGCCTGGACTTCCACCCTCCCATGATGCTTCCATGTGTTCCTGGGGATGACAGATGTGTGCTATGTACTGAGTCATTGAACAACCCTGGTAGCTGGGATAACAGGCAGGTGCCACCATGCCCAGACATCGGTTGAGAAGGAGTGTCACCAAGTTTTATGCCCAGCTGCCTTCAAATACGATTCTCTGGTCCTTACCTCTCACGACACAAGGATTACAAGCTGAAGTGACCGCGCCTGCCTCCCATGGTCCTTTTGTCACTGTGAATAGTAAGGGACAGAAAAGAACCAAAGGTTAGAGGCGGAATATTTACAGATGCAGTTCTCATGCCCCATGCCAGTGGCTCACACCTGTAATCCTAGCTGTGCAGGAGGCTGAGATCTGAGGATCCCAGTTGGAAGCCAGACTGGGCAGGAAAAGTCCATGAGACTTTCATCTTCAATGAGTCACCAAAAAAGCCAGAAGGAGAGCTATGGCTCAAATGGTAGCACGCTAGTCCTGAGGGAAAAAAGAAAAGAAAAGTCCCAGAAACAGTGCCCAGGCTCCAAGTTCAAGCCCCAGGACAGGCACACGTGCACCTGTCACACACACACACACACATACACACACACACACACTCACACAGATACAATTCTCAAACATTCACATCTTTCCAAATGAGGCGCTTAACCAAGAGGAAATGTGAAAGACAAAAGAATAGACACGAACTCAAGATGCCTTAAATTTTAGTTACATGTCTTCTGTTCTAGTAGTATGTGTACAAGAAATTGAAGTATACCACAAAACTAAGGAAAGCAGGGGAAGGGATGGGCGGAAGTCAGGTGGGAATGAGGAAGGGGATGATACTAATCATGAGACCCTGTCCTCAGAGACTGCTTGTTCAATGGCACCTCCTGTGCACAACTACTTAAAGATAATAAAAATTTAAATACAAATGTGCTGGTAAAAAAATGCCTTTCTGGGGCTGGGAAGGTAGCTCAGTGGTAGAGCACTTGCCTTGCATGCTCGAGGTCCTGGGTTCAATTCCTCAGCCCCACATAAGCAAAAAGAAAAAAGCCGGAAGTGGTGCTGTGGCTCAAGTGGTAGAGTGCTAGCCTTGAGCTGAAGAGCTGAGGGACAGCGCCCAGGCCAGAGTTCAGGCCCCACGACTGGACCAAAAAAAAATGCCTTTCTCTTTCAGGGCAGGTCCATCATGTTCACACAACTCACAAACTGATGGCTGGACACTGTTTGTAGCCCACAGAGCCGCAGTAGCACCTCTGGACCCAGCACCGGTCAGGCTTCTTGGGCCGAGGCTGGACCCAGACTCTGTGTGCTGCGCAAGCGCACTACCCCTGGCTGTGCCCAGCCCCGGGCTCCCCAGACATGTCTCCCATCTGTGGCATTTGCTATTGCTTCTTTGTCGTATTGGCATGTTTGTAATTTTTCTTTGTGCATTCCTTCATTTCTTTGCATTATTTCCCTTCAGCATTTCGCTGAGGTATCACCGAGGGACACATTGTAGATATTCATGCTGCATAACATAACATTTTGGCTATAGACATACAGTGTGAAACAATTATAATTAGGCTAAATAAAGTATCAGCTCCTAGGGCTTTTTCCCCCCTCCTTTTTTGGTAATCGGAACATCTTAAAATCTACTCTCCTGGCAAATTTCAGTACAGCATTATGAACTAGCATCCCCTGCTGCACACAAATCTGCAGAATTTATTCATTCACACAACTGAAACTTAGTCCCTTTAGACGTTATCTCTTTTCCCCGACCTGGCCGCCGGCAGCCGCCATTCCACTCTGCTTCTCTGAACTTGCCTTTCTTTCCAAAGGCTGATGTTGCTTTTAATTTAACCTTTGCATGCCCCACGCGACAGAGAGAGATAGCTGAAATAAAATTACATGTGTGCATCTCCTCTTGTGTCCTTTTATTCACACTTTACACTCTTCTCTCTTCCCATCACCCTCCTTGTGCCAGCAAATCTGCAGCCTTGGGCTAAAGAGAAGGGCCGTGCCAGGATGACAATCACAAACACACAGAACAAATGAAAAGCCACGAGGCTCGCTCTGAATCACACATCAGAGAAAGTCGAGGCCACGGAGAAGCAGGCGAGACACAGGACGGGTTGGGGGTAGCTCTCCCGCCCCCTGCCTGCTGGGCCCCGCAGGAGAGGGCTGGGGAGCCTGGAGGGGTGAACACGGGCCCTGCCTCTGCATGGGCCCCAGTAGCTCAGAGTATGTGTGAGGAAGTTAATTTCCAAATTCACATCGTTGAAGGTTGCTACACAGATACACACCTGTGCACAGATACACCCACACGTCAGCACGTGGACACACACACACACACACACACACACACATGCAACACGTACATCTTCCGTATAACTCTTATAAGTCTCTGAATTGTCCACACCTCAATCCAATTTCCACTCCTTCTGGAGCCCCTCGTGGGGGAAAGGTAGGAAGAAAACTAGGCTGTGGTCGTGCTGTGTCTTATAACTTACTTCTCCCCTCCATCTCATCTGTCTCTTATGGTAAGAACTCATGGAATGGCGTCTTGCTGGAAATAACGAGACTGGTGTGGGATGAGGGATGAACCTCACGGATCCCTGCTGTCACCAGCGGATGTGAGGGTCACAGAGAGAAAGTGCCTCTGGTTTTTCTCTTCCCATCCATCAACCAGGACGTGTTCCGTTTCTTAAGCACACCAGGCCCTCCTCCGTCCATCTCTGAGGCTGTGTCTCCATTGCCTCTGGGCTGAGGGCCGCTGGGGACTGGGTTCTTCTCAGGACTGAGTCCTCTTCCCCTGGCTGAGCAGACCAGGGGCTCGGTTCCTTTCCCAGGCTCTTACAGATCATGGTGTTTGTCATTTTTGTGCATTAACTACTTGTCTGCTACATAAACTTGTGTATGAAGGTAGTTACGAGTCCCTTTTGACCCTCTCGTCCATACCCCAAATAAGGAAAAGAAATCATGGGCTCAGGCCATCATACCTCAGGCCAGATCCTCTCTCCACCACCAGGGGGCTCCTTCCCTCAGCCACTCACACCAGAGGGTGTGTGTGTGTGTGTGTGTGTGTGTGTGTGTGTGTGTGTGTGTGTGTGTGTGTGTGTGTGTGTGTGTGTGTGTGTGTGTGTGTGTGTGTGTGTGTGTGTGTGTGTGTGTGTGTGTGTGTTCCAGAGGAAAGAGGGAGAAAGAGAATTTATCTCCCCAAAGACCAAATATCTCTTAAAGGATTCTTTAAACACTTCAAAATCAGACTCCGTTTAAAGTTAGACACTGAGTTCAGTTCAGTCGAGAGTCGGCCGCAGCTGAGGGCTCTGAGTCTGTGTGGAAGCCTGGACAAGGGTTTGATTGCAGGTTACAAGGGGCTGGGCCAGACCAGCTGTGACAGGACAAGACAGTGGCCACTCTGACTAGCCAGGACAGGGGTGTCTGTCATGATGTGGCGTGGACGACACACTACATTGTCTGCGTTGGGACTGTCAATGGAGTGGGTTTGGTCTTGCTTCTTGGCGGCCACAGACGGGCCCTGCCTGAGGCTGGGTTCTATGAAGCCCTTTGTGCTCAGTGGATCACCCAGGGCTGTGGGTGCTGGGTCCGTTCCCAGCATCAGAGCTGCCTTTCTCTTTTTAGTGAAAGCCTACACTGGAGGTACAGCTGTAAAACTGGCTGGGTATGGTCAAGCCCATCGACGCAGCCCATCAGCTTGCTCCCAGGTCCTCCAGTGGAAGGAAGTACAGTCCCTGGGAGAGAAGACACCTTTAGTGATCCAGCGCTGGTCTAGAGCTAAGCGTCAACACAGCAGCTCAGATGCAGCCACGGGCTGGGCAGCGAACTCAGGTAGGACAGAGAAAAGCATGCTTGAAAAAATAAAACAAGATACAAGCTGCTTAGAAAGACACATAGCATATATTTCTCAAATTGAGGCATGTCATTGGATTTTCCAAGTGTTTACACTTGCATTTGTTACAGCCATTGGTGAATCCATCAGAATTCATTATAGTATATGTCAGCCAGGCACAGGTGGCTCACACTTGTAACCCTAGCTACTCAGGAGGCTGAGATCTGAGGATCCTAGAGCTAAGCCAGCTGACAAATCCTGGAGACTCTTTCCAATTAACCAGCAACAAGGTGGAAATGGAGGTATGGCTCACGTGTATGAGTGCCAGCCCTGAGTGAAAAAGCCAACCAAGAACATAAAGCCCTAAGTTCAAACTCCAATGCCAGCATTAAAGATGAGATAAAATAATAAAAAAGAAAATAGCACTTGTCAAAGCATGCATGCTATAGTTAGAGCTAAAAGTCAGACATTTAATTTTTTACAAGTGTTTTGAAACTATTAGTAACGTTTTGTGTGTTGGTCCTGGGGCTTGAACTGAGGGCATGGGTGCTGTCTTTGAGCTTCTTGTTTATTCAAGGCTGGGGCTCTACCACTTGAGCCACAGCTCTGCTTCTGGCTTTCGGGGTAATTCAGTGGAGATAAGAGTCTTACATACTGTTTCGCCCTGCTGACATCGAGCCATGATCCTCATATCTCAGCCTCCTGAGTAGCTAGGATTGCAGGCATTTGAGACACTGGAAACCGGCTTATCAGTGATTTTTAAATAGCTCATCTCTGCCCATAGAAAAGCACCAAATGTCAGCAAAATGGATGAACGCATGATGAAATGCGTATAAATCAGGATGTACAGATGACTAGTAAATATTTGGGCAAGTGCTTTACTTCTCAACTAACCAAAGAAAATGGAACAATAATAATGCCAAAATTGCCGACAAACAAAATGCCGTTCTAAGTACTAATCGTGCATGATGTTTATACCCCATGCATGATGTTTATACCCCATGCATGATGTTTATACCCCAAAATTGCCCCATTACTGGGAGAGTAGGAGAGTGTGTTCAGATGAGCTTCCTTTTCTCCTGTCAGTTGAATAATTTGGTAACAGGCAAGCCCAAGCCTTGCAGATTTTGAGTTCTCCTTTGTGAAATCTGCATCAAGAATGTATTTTGAAATGCGAAGTTTTCTGTACAAAATGGTCTTGGCCAGAATATGTAATAATAGAAGAAAAGTCTGAAATAACTAGATAACAGGAAAAGGTAAAGGGATTCTAAATTTCTGTAAAAATATAATGACACAGATTGTATTTCATAGTTTGTCTTGGCTTGGTGGAATCTTTCTCTTTAATAGGTATGCTTCACCACAAAGAAAAAAAAATACCAGATTGTATGACTATACTTGACACTGAAGACAATAAGGACTTTTAATGCACTGTTACTATTTTCTATCTTGAGAGTGATAAAAGTAATATTGTATGTGTTATATAACACAGTAAAAGTAGGCTGGTTTAAAGACCACTGATGTCTCCTCCCTCCTTCCTTCTTGCCCACCGTGCCTCCCTCCCTCCCACTCTTCTTCCCTTCTGTTTCATTGTTTTTGATGTCCAAAAGGAACAACTGGGGCTTGAACTCAGGGCCCAGATGCTGTCCCTTGGCTTTTACAAGCAAGGCTGGCACTCTCTCGCTGGAGCTGTACCTCCACTTGTAGTTTTTTGCTGTTTAATAGGAAATAAAGAGTCTCCTGGATTTGTCTTTTCCAGACTGGTTTTGAACTGAGATCCTCACATCTCAGCCTCCTGAACCATTAGTATTACAGGTATGAGCCACTGGCTGCTGCGAAAGCTTTGCTTTCGAAGGTATTTTTTCCTTCAGATTTGAGGCCAGTTTTTGAGCCCTTCCTGTATCAAGCAACTAGTCTCTGTCTGAATTGCTCTACTCATTCAGAACCATTTTAAAAATAATTACAAGTTAGTCATGGTGGAAAGCAGCTTGCATTTTTTTTTTCATTTTCATTCTGACATATGTGTAAATCATTTTTTTGAGGAAAAATAATTTGTATTATTGCAGTGCGGAGTGGGTGTCTGTCATGAATGAAAGTCATCATGCCTAACCGAATCTATCTTTTGGTGTTGGCAAAGCACTTAATTATTCCTCTCCCTCCGCCTCACCAGGCAGCCCGGCCTGGGTGCAGTGGGGCCTCAAGTCCCATTATTAATGTCTGCTGTTTACTGATGCCTGCACCTGGCAGTTTTCACAAAATCTCCAAGTGTTCTGCCTTGTTCATTTGGAAGGACTTGAAAAACTGTCATCTAGACCCATTATTATGGTAATGTTACAGACTGATGTGGCATTTTAGCAACGGCAGGTGAAAGATGGCGACTTGGTGAATCACATAGCATGTGTTTTAAAAAATCACCACCAGCTCTCCTGAGCCGATGGGTAGAGCTGCGTTCCGAGCCCTAGGGGGGCCGGGAAGGCCCTGTGGGGACAGACACCTGCTGCTTCCTCTTCCTGTGGTTCCCACAAACCCGCCCCCAGCCCCACAGCAGCCTGGGCACAGGTGCCAGCTAGTAAGACCAGTGCTCACTTCCTGCCTGAAGAATGGAGGGTGGCACTGGAAGGCAGGAAGCAGGGCTGGGCTGCTTTCTTCTCCCAAGAAGGCCACCTTTGTAGAAATCAAGCTGGGACAAGTTGGCAGTGACCTGGTAGCGTGGAGACCCCACATAGCGTGTGGCCCCACATTTCAGTGCATTTGCAATCAGGCCAATGAGCCCATTGAGGGAGACAAAACAGTTGTAATTATTAGTTTTCTTATGTGGGGCAGTGTTGGGGTTTGAACTCAGGACCGTGTGCCTGCCAAGCTGTATCTCTAGCCTTGTTCTCTTTAAGATAGGGCCCCACTTTGTGCCCAGGCACAGGCCCAGACTGTGCCTGTTAGGCTTCCTGTGGTAAATGCACCTGACCACTCTTCTATCCAGAGTGGCCTCAAAACACAATCCTCCCATTTCAGCCTCCCAGACAGCGAGGATTACTGGTGTGAAGCCCAGCACCAATATTTTTGAAAGGATCTTTTTTTTTTTTTTTAAACAAAAGTTTAGCTAACCGTGGCTTTGGCTTTGGCTGGAATTTCAAGGCTGTGTCACATCCTCTTCCTGTGTCTCCTCATTGGACTCCGTGATGTGAGGAAACAGGTAGAGAGATGTGTCAACATGTCTCGTATCAGATGCAGAAAATTAGTCCTCAAAAAAAAGGAAAGAAAAAGACCAAGAAACACAGTTTAAAAAAATAAAATCAATCCTCTTTCAGAGAAGGACCTCAGAGCATCATTTTTACAAGTTTGCAAATGCAGATTGGACACTGTGCGTCAGCTTCCCCCATCCTCGGAGTCGAAGCCCAGGAATCAGAACCGAAGCCCTCTTTCCCTGGAACTGCAGAGGTTCTGGGCCCGGCCTGCGCCCGGCGAATCCTGGCTTGCTGCTTCTGTGTGCGGCTGGCCTGGGAGGTCCTGCAGCCACAGGCCACCCTCGCTCCTCTCCTGGGCAGGTTCCATGCTGCCTGCTCCCCACTGGGGCGGCTCAGGTGCCCAGGTCGGGGCTGTCTCTGTGAGGTCACTCATTCCAGGTGTGTCTCCGGAGTCCTGACGGCAGCGTCATCCTGTCCTCCACAGCGGCACAACAGCCCCTGCTCGGTGGGTGAATGATGATCAGGTTGAATTTCAGAGAGGCTCCTCCCGCCCCACTCCTAATGCAAATGGTGGCCGTTCCTGCACCCCCTAAATCTAAGGTTGTAGCCTGAGGTTCTCCAAGCCAGAAGCCCCAGCCTTGGGTTGGTGTTGAGCCTAGGCTGCCAGGTCTGGGAGGGCCCATGGGCTCAATCAGCCACGGTCAGGAGGCTGTTCGTACAGTCAGGTCAGGAAGGTCTGGGCTACAGCCATACTCTCTGGTGGAAGGGGTGGAGGGGGGGGGGCAGGAACCTCCGAGGGACCTTCTGGGCTCTGGCCTCAAGTTCAGAGTGGGGAGATAGCTTAGAGAGGAGGAGCCTCCCCTCTTCTGCCTCTCCCGGAGTTCATCTCCCCAATCCCTGCTCTTCTCCCCCGTCCCTCCCTGCCTCCCACAGGAATCCAGGGATCAGTCAGCTGAGGGTGACAGTCCAGACAGGGAGGAGTCTGTTCCGGAGATTCTGCCCTGTGCAGCAGTCTCCGGGGCCTCGTGTCCCCTCCCCCCCTTGCCCCCCATCACCCCAGTCCGCTTCAGGAGCTCCCGCACCCCCCTCTCACTCCAGCAGGCCTCTGGGGCTCTGGCCTTAATTAACATCCTGTCTGTGGTGGTAATTAAACGTCGCCCTGTCCTGAAGACAATCTGAGCTCAAGCCCAGGAAACTGAGCTGCGCCGGCTTCCGCAGGCACACCCAGGCGCCCAGGCGACTCAGCCCACGCACCTGTGCCCTCATCCACCCCGGCCGGCTCCTCCGCCCCCACTCTGCCTGTGCTCCAGTGAGAGGTCTGGAGGCTGTGCCTCAGCCCCACACCTCACTCCCAGCCTGGATTCCCCCATCTCCTCCATCTCTTCCATGCCCTCCATCTCTGCCATCCCCTGTATCTCTTCTAGCACCTCCTCCACCTCCTCCATCATCTCCTCCATCCTTGTGGCTCCAACCTCAGCTGAAGATCCCCTCAGTTTCTAGCCAACACTGGCCAAAGGGAGCAACACTTTTTTGGTGCTGGTCCTGGAGTTTGAACTCAGGGCCTGGGTGCTGTTCTTTGCCCCCCCCTTTCTTTGTTGTGGGGCTTGAACTCTGGGCCTGGGCACTGTCCCTCAGCTCTTCAGCTCAAGGCGAGCGCTCTACCACTTGAGCCACAGCGCCACTTCTGGTTTTCTAGTGGTTTATTGGAGATCAGAGTCTCACAGACTTTCCTGCCTGGGCTGGCTTTGAACCATGATCCTCAGATCTCAGCCTGCTGAGTAGCTAGGATTACTGGTGTGAGCCACCAGTACCCAGCTGGGAGTATCATGTTAAAAATAAATTTAAAGCTCTGCCATTCACATGAATCTACAAAAATTACCATCTACTAACTACAAGTCCTTGGAAAATGTGACCATAGCCCTGCTACTGGCTTTGACCTTCTTCCTGGGGTTTCCTTGGGGGAGAGGTGTCATCTCAGCCCGTACTTTGGAATCGTTGGTACAGCCTGCACTCCTTGGATGTACCCTGGGTACCCCTGGGCCTTTGCTCATGCTGCTTCTGAATCCAGAACATCTGAACACCTGCCCTGCCAGCTGAGACACCTACTCCTGTCCCCAGTAGGTGAAGGCCCACACTTCGGTGCGGCCCATCCGGATTTGTGACGACACTCCCTCTCTCCAGACATGGTGATGCTTAAAGCTATGCTTATTAATAACTGAGGGGCGGAGGGAGGAATCCGTAGTCGAAATTACAGAGTATCCAAAACTGAGCAGCGTGAAATCACAGTGAACTCCAGACACTTTCCTAGTTAAATTAGTCCTTGGGCTTACATTAGCGCCTTAATGGTTTTTTGTTGAAAACAGAATCTTAAAATAAATGAGTTAATTTAACTTATGAAAAGGAAAAGTACTCAAACCTTAAAAGAAAAAGCAACAAGAATAAAACGACAAATGTAGGAGCAGATGAATATGATGAAAAAATCCCACAGAAAGAAGCCACAAAACTGAAATCCAATTCACTCAAGCGTCTGCAATAACATGGGCCATGAGACCAGGAGCCAGGGGGGCGCACAGGGTCGTCCTGAGGGGGGCCCGGGGTAGAGCCGAGCCTGCCTGACCCTGTGCTCCCAGCAAGACACCCAAGGAGTGCAGCATTCCCTCCCCGCTGGCCTCGGCGTAGACATTACCCACGCTTACACTATGTTCTGAACGCTGTTCCTCTCTCCTACATCATATGTTCTCAATGGCGCTCCTATGTCCACATGTGTTCTGAAGGGTGTCCCCTTGTCCCACGTCCAATGTTCTGAATGGAGCCACATGGGCCACATCATTCTGTTTAGTCAGAAGGTTACCATACCCATCATCACAGCCCTGGTTCAACCCTGTGAACGCCAATTCTTGTCCAATCTAAGCGTTCGATATTTATGTTCCTCTACTGTTAATACAGAAAAGTTCTTGAGACCTCCTCTCACAGAAGAAGCCAGGCTTGCTGGAACAATCTGGAACTTCAACAGGAAGCCTAAAATAAGTGGATCTTGAATGCAGGTCTGTGCCTAGAGAGAAAGCCAAAAATCTATCTAAAAACTACTGGCTCAGCAATAGAGAGCCAACCTAGCAAGCACAAGGCCCTGAGTTCAAACCTAGTACTGAGCACCACCAAAAGTAATTTTTAAAAAAGGAAGGGAAAGGGGATTTTAAGAACCCATCAGTCAATATTCTCCAAGGGACTCAAGAATTCACCGCTTTTGCTTAGTGGCCAGGGAGAAGATCACCCCAGAAGTGGGTTACTGACATAAAGAATGGAGGTAGATATTAAATCCACACTGAGGAGAGAAAAGTCAGGCTCATAATGGAAGGAAATCAGATCAGTGAGACTGAAGATGAACTTGAGCCAACCTTACAAGAGCCTGGAGGAAATGAATAAAGGGATTAAAAAGATGAGAAAAATAAGATAATGGAAGGGGCAGACTAAGTGAGAGATCCAACCCAGGAATAGAAGCCGCTCCTGACAGTGAATGCCCTCATGGTAGAGGGGCGCAATAACGAGCTACGAAGAAACCTTCACCCTGTATGTGGGCGTGGCCACGGGAGAAAGGGACCACAGCCCGACAGCATCAGTGAACAGATGGACTACAGATCAGGCTGCCGAGCATTCATACTTCCACAAAACAACCAACGAATGCCTTTGAGCTCACCCTTAAGAAACGGATGTCAGGTCAGCTAGTCTTAAATATCTCCTTTGCTACAGTAAATGCCAAGAGGCAACAAGATGCGGTGGGCCGGGTGGAGGCATGGAGCAGGTCAGGGTCCTGGACGTGCTTAGATGCAGTCAGCAGCTCATTTCTCAGCCTCTGGGGCACTGCAGGGGGCAGCGGAGTCCCCAGCCTGCTGCCGAGGCTTGGGACCCACACTGGTACATCTCCTGATGTCCGGTGTCAAGGATGCAATTCCTAAAGTGAGACTCAGAGCCTGAGTGGTACGGCTCCCTGTCCTAGGGTCTGGCCATCCCTGCCCTGATGCTACTAGCTGATGGCAGCCCCTCCCCCCCATCCACCCCATTTAACATCATCCTAGGTGCAGAAATCTATTCCCCACTGAGAGAATGGAAGTGAGCCGGTGTGTCACAGGGAACCAGGCCCTAGGGGAAGGCACACTCAGTCAGGCTGCCTCCATGTCCTGCAGGGACAAGGCACAGAAATCCCCATCTCCAGTGATTCCCAACGCCTTCCAGAGAGTCCCCCACGGTCGGAGCTCTTCAGCCCCATCATGGCCTCCAAATCTCGAGTCTGTGGCCTAGAAGGTATGAGTGGCCTGCAAGGAGTCCCAGCTCACTGGATTTCCATCCCGGGCTCCATCCTATCATGAGAATCTCTGCCTTTTCTCTGACTCTGCCAGACTCAAGTCATTTGTCTGGGTTGCTTTGCCCTTCTGGGTTCATCTGTGAGGGCAAACCTGGATGACCAGCAACCTGGGGGTGGGGTTCTGGTGTGCTTCCCAGCCCTCCCCTTCCCTCCACAAGTCCTTCTGATCAACCATGGCGGCTCATGTGTCTTCACCATGCTCCATCCCCATAGCGTGGCAAAACTCTTTTTCTCCATTTACAGATGACACCTTTTCACACTGTCATCCTGCATTGCTGTCTTCCTAATTTGAATGTTTCACTTGAAAGGTTTATTTCAGCTATAGAAAAAGCAATTCAGCGTTGGATATAATTAAGCAATGGCCCATTGATTTACGCCGCACTGTAAATATGCCTTCCGCTCTCATTTACTCTGTTAGGTCCTAATGAGTTTATCCTTAAATAGATATTTATTGATGTCTTGACAGCACCATTCCAAAGTGCCCCAGGGCTCATCTATATTTAGTCAAATTCAGAGTTGTTATTCATAATTTGGATGCGACCCGAGCGCTGTGTTTCCTGTGTATAAAACAGGATTGATCCTGGAGAACAGCACCAGGTCCTGGTTTCCTGAATATTTTAAGTGAAATAGCATTTTTCACGAAGCCAGTCCTGCTCTGAAGTAACACGCATAGTCCCCACGCTCTCCCTTAAGGAATGAACTGCAGCTGCTTTGAATGAAGCCAGAATGCTGGCGAGAAGTGCATTTTCTCCCGTGGAAGAGAGAAAGAAATGTTCATTACCAAGCAGTTCCCACGGCACTGACTTGACAAATGAAGCTAGGGAAAATGACCCTCTCACCAACCTTCCTTCGTCTGTGTTAGAAAAGATGGAAGGGCAAACGGATGTCTCATTTCCGGCTGTCCTATTAGAGTTTCTCTTTATGAGACCCATGCACACTGGGGGCTGGGACTGTCAGGAAGAACAGAGGAGGGGAGGCTAAGGCGTGGACAGTCCCCTGCCGCCCGCCTCCCCGCAGCTGCCTTCCGGGGTCCTCTCCTCCTGGCGTGCCCTCACCTGGAAGGCTATCAGATGTGGCAGCCCTCCCTGACCCAGGCTGCCTGTCCAGGTACAGGGGAGGCAGCCCCTGCCCCAGACTCCGGAACTGGAACGAGGTTCCCAGGCCAAGCCAAACCCTTCCCACACCCTGGCCTTTGTGACGGGCTCAAAGGTGGACATGTGACCCAGAAGAGGTGCAGCTGGACCAATCAGATTCAATCCTTGGGTTAGAGTGAGTGGGAAGAAGACTTTTTCTCCATTGGGTAGGTAGGTAGCCTGAAGTTGGAACAGTCATCTTTTAGTTTCTTAAAAAAAAAAACCACAAAACTCCTAATGGTAATAATTTCTCTCCCTTTCTCTCCTCCCTTTCTCTCCTCCCTTTCTCCCTCCCTCCCTCTCTTCCTTCCTTCCTTCCTTCCTTCCTTTCTTCCTTCCTTCTTCCCTTCCTTCTTTTTCTCTCTTTTTTGTTCCTGTTCAGTCTGACAGATGTACCAACCATTTTAATGATAGTTTGACTTCATAACGTTCTCATTTTTTTATTGGTTTTTGACATTAATGATTTGCCCTCCCCCCCCCTTTTCTTTTCTATTGGCTTTGGGTTTAATTGCTCTTCTTTTTCCTAGTGCTTTTAGTAGAGGTCTAAGTCATTGATAAAGACCTTTGACTTTCAGTACGGGCATTCAGTGCTCCAGAGTTCTCCGCTAAATGCCCTTCATGTTTGGACATGGTTTTCATTTTCATTCACCTCAAAGTATCCTCTCATTTTTTTTCTCTCAACTGTGACAGCAACAAACAGTAGCATCATTTTGTATCCCAATTTCATTTGATGTCATCTATGATTGTTTTACCCAGAAAATTTCCCGAATACCAGAATGAGATCCAGACACGCAGTCAATCAAGCTAGGATGTTTTATTTCTCTGCTCAGAGGCTACTCTCCATCATTCAGGGGACAAAGAGCAGCCCCGAACTCAAATAGCTCAGGAATATAAAGGCAAAAACCACAGAAGCCACTCACAGGTGATCAGTGGTAATTTCACAATCAGCAAGGAAGCAAGTTACAACAACAGAACCAGCAGTCTAGCAGTTGGCAACCATAAGTGACGATTATCATTTCAATAATAAATCAGTCAATGCCAAGTTCTCATCCTAAATCTTCCCTGTGTTCCTGGTTTTGGGTTTAGCGGATATTGATCAGAACATACTCTAAGCTCTCCCTAGTTTTTATCTATTATCGAACCCCAGTAACCTGGTGTTTAGCCCCTGATTTACTCAAGCCTTTATCTCCAGGTTTTTGACTAACCTGGAGGTTTTCTTCTAAAGGGAGGTCCTACCTTTCAAGTTTGGCCTTATTCTTATTAATCAATAAAAGCTAACTGCAAAGGGTCAAGTTCCATATTTTAGTATATTTGCTGAGCAAGCATTGGGGCGTTCAGCCTTGCAGACTGTCAGCCGTATTCTTACTCACTTTGCAATTCTCGGCAAATGTCAAGTCACGGTTTTGTTTCCTTTTCTGAAGTTGGCACTTATTATTTTTAGGTCCTGGGACTTCAGTATCCCAGTGAAGTTTCCTTTTTCCTTAGTCTAATTAGTATCTTATCTGCTTAATTTGACCTGGTCCTAACAATGATATCTAGCCCAGTTTTTCCCTTGGAAACTAAAGAAATCTTTGCTTTCTTGCTTGCTGCTCTGGTTCTTGGTGACTTCTTTTGAGGCAAGTAGATAGAGTCAAAGTCTGTATCTGGCAGCCACCATCGGACTAGCTCACCAATTTACCCTGCCTGAGGGCCTCCTCAACCTCCTCCTAACTCCCTGCCTCATGAGCATCACGGAGTACCCACTAATGTCCCTAGGACCAGAAAAATGGGCGTCACGTCCTTATAGCAAGTTCCCTCACTCAGCAGAAGAAAAATCTCCCTTAACGGCACATGCGCAATGCTGCATTTGGCTCTCCTTAAGTGAACTTTCAGAAAGACCTCTAATTAAAGCCTTATTTTTATGCAGAGAGCATCATTAATATCATTATAACAGAATGCTGTGTGGGGAAGACATGCACAGTTAGAAAACCGGAGGGTATATTCTCACTTCGTGTATTTATTTCTTCATTTATTTTTCCTTTTCTTCACTTCAGTATACCGGGGCTGCTCCTTGTGCGCATGTCACTCAATTCTTTCTTCCAACACCTGAGACAGCACCTCAGACCACTATCCACTAACATTTCACAACCAGCCAACGCCCACAGACCTCATAGTGCCTTCCTCTTTGATACATACATTATGTACAAGCATGCTATCTGAGAGCCAAGCACTTGGTAGCTGTGTCCCTGTAAGGAGCTGGGAGGAAGTCCCGGGTGCATGGATGAATGGCTTTGTCCCCCAGGGTGCGCCATCCGGCAGTTTCCTGCTACATCTTGCTGGTGAACATCATGAATCCTAACAAGAAGAGCTGGCCGGTGAGTGTGGAAGCCTCTGAGTGTTGCTCAGTTCTCTGCCCAGACTCTGATGCTTCTTCATTATTTCTTTTTAGTATTTTAAAGCAGTCTATATTAACTGTGCATTTTGATAGTACCAGAAACTAATAAATGTTCTCTGATGAAATTCATCCTCGCTTACACTTTCCCCTCTCCTCCCTCCTCCTTGGCAACAATTTTTATCAGGCTTCCGTGTTCCATTTTTATCTGTTTTCACTATTCGATTCATATGCTTTTTTTTGTTTGTTTTTAGCACTTCTTCAGACATTTTACCTCTTATTAGACCCTCAACTGCATTTGCATCCAGGAAGTGAGAATCTGTGTCTTGTCTCTCTTTGCAGGGTCTATTCCTTCCTTGCTGCTTAATTTTTTTTAATTGAGATAAAGTTCACACAACATAAAACAAAGCACTTCGAAATGCACAGGTGGGTGACATTTAGTGCATTTACAGTGAGTGAAAATCTGACCTCTATCTAGTTCCAGATTTCTCCAACTTCCCAAAGAAGACTCTGTGTCCATGTCATCTCTTGAATGATGATAATTTGCTTTCTGTCTCCATGGACTTGCCTACTCTGGAAAGTTCATATAGATAAATGAAATCATGTAATTCATAGATAAATGAAATCACGTAATTCTGAGTTATTACTAGGTTTGAGGTTGGTTTGACTATCTTGCAACCTAAGCTTGTTGGTATGATAAAGTAAAATTGTAAGGCTAAAGTCATGGCTCAGGCGGTAGAACACCTGCCTAGCAAGGACAGGGCTCTGAGTTCAAACGAAGCATTGCCAAAAACAAAAAAGAAGAGGAAGCAAAGGGAAGGAAAAGAAAGGAAGAGAGAGGAAGGAAAGCAAAAGAAAGGAAAATTAAAGAAAAAAGAAAAAGGAAAGTTAAAATCTCATAGATCTCCTGTGCGTTGTGATACATTTTAGGGTGGCCTTTCCACCTGTCTATTTCCTGAACAGAGGTCCTTCTGCATTCTTCCCCAGCTCCACATCTTCCTCTTGAGTCACAGAGTTGCTATTGTTACCTACAACAACTTCTTCATTAAGTCTTGCACATTTTCAGCGTATTGTTTTCATGGGGAGAAGGGAGAAAATTCACAAGACCGTATCTAGACTATGTCTTCCTTTTGTTGAAGTCCCAGGCAAAGAAAGTATCTGAGAACATTTATTCAATGGAAAGTGTAGATTGCACATGGATTACGGTGTCAGGAAAAATGTGTGCCTTCAAAAACTACATTGGCTTTGCCTCATCACAGACTTAAAGATAAGCAAGTGTCCCGGTCCCCTTATGTCTTTGAATTGGATTGACTATGTTTCTGGAATATTGATTTTATTTTCCCCATCTTTTTACAAGATTCCTGGTTTTCATGTTTTAATTTTATTTTCTTTAAAAAAGGAAAGTATGAAATAAAATGCATTTATGATGCATAATGTCCTTTAGGGCTTGGGTATGAAGGGTCTCTCTAAAATGCTTCTGTATTGAAGATTGGATCTCTAGTTGGTATGTACAATTGGGAGGCTCTGGGAACTTGAGGAAGTGGGCTTAGCTGGAGGCTGTCCATCATTGGTGGAGGAGGGTCCTTGGGGTCTGTCCATCACTGGGATGGAGGAGGGTCCTTGAGGGCTGTCCATCACTGGGAAGAGGGAGGGTCCTTGGGGTCTGTCCATCACTAGGATGAGGGGGGGTTCTTTGGGGCTTGTCCATCAGGGGGTGAGGGGGGTTTTCTTGGAGGCCATCCATCACTGGAATAGGGAAGGGTCTTTGAAGGCTATGTCTTGACCTTGTTCCCCTCCCCCTTTTCTTTCTCTCTGATTCCTGTTCTGATTCCACTCTGTTCCAGCGTACCCTTCCACGGCAATGGACTAAAACCTCTGAGACGTGAGTCCAAAGAAGCGATTCCTCCCTTTAAGTTCGTTGCAGGCATTTCTCTGGCATTCACAGAGGTGGCAAAGGTGACTAGCACCATATCAGATGTCTATGCTTAAATACAATCACTTGGGATTGGACACCGTGATATGTGCCCGTGATCTTAGGCAGGAAAAGTTTTGTGTTTATTCTAGCTACATAGTGAATCATAGGCCCGACTGGGTAATATAGTGGGACCCTATCTCAAGAAAACCAGGGCCTGAGGTGTAGCTCAATGGTAGAGCACTTGTCTACCACGCACAAAGCCCATCATCAACACTGTACTCAAACAAACAAAAAAAGAAAGAAATCCACAGATACGAATATCTTTTACTTTTAAATATTGAAAAATAAAATTATATAAAGCCTCCATGGCTACCTCACTGCATCTAGAACGTTCATAAATTTCCTCAGGAAATGTAGACAGTAAGAAAAGATGTGTGGGTCCAATAGATGTACAGCAGACAATTAAACATATCAAGTATTTATGATAATGGATGGGACAGTAAAAGGACATTCCCTTTGTACTATTTGACCTGTAAGAACAATTTACTTACTTAAAAAAAAAAACAAACCTTATCAGAGGGTAAGCGTTGTGCACTGTGGTCCAGCAGACTCCAGAGGCTGTGGGGGAGATCACTTTAGTCCAAAACTTTGAGAACTTTATTGGGTCCTTCAGCCTAGGAAATACAGGGAGGGCTTTCCTGCAGTGCCTTGAGGAACTCTGTTCACTAAGGGCTACCTTCATTATCCAAGGACACCTGAGACAACCCGGTCCCTTGTTTGTGGGTGTCCAGGAGACGCTCTCCGTCATGCTCTCCGTGGATTCCAGGGTGGGAGGCTATGGACTGAGCCTAAGATACTTTCCAAGTTTGAAATTCTTGGGCTTGATTCCTACTCTGCTGATGAGTTCAGAATTCTCTCAGGTCTCCAAACACAGCAGATCAACATGAAGACTAACTAAACACATGAGGACGCTTGTAAACAATGTCTGCACCAGAGGAGCCGCTGTTTCACTCTGATTCATTGATTCTACTGACAAATCTCCTAAAGAGGTTATGGTGAAGATGATCAAAACCAAACAATATTTTTCAAAGGTAGGCCAAAGAGATCTAAACTCCTCTTTAAATTAAAATCATGGCCATCTTAATGAAGCCTGTATATATGAAACTTCTTCGTAAATCTTCCCTTGAAAGGCTTCTCATAGCTCCTATTTAGTTTTTTTTTTTTCATTAAAAAAATAGTGCTTCCACTCTCACTATATATACTGTGATGCTCCAAAGGTGAGGTTTGAACTATGTTTTTATTCATGCATAATTCAAGGTTGTGCAACTACCTTGTTTTTGAATTGAGAGGCTGTGTAGGATTTGAAAGTCGGCCTAAAAATTTGCATATGAAATTGCATTGTGGGGAGAAGAGGGATCAAGAAAAGAACTTTCCCAGGGCTGGCATGGTACAAGCTTCGATAATGTGAGAGGAGGCCTGTGGGCGTGTGGATGAGGAGAAGCCCAACAGCACCTACCGTGAGGGTAATGAAGTCAAGGTGACTCCAAGGTCATAGTGACCTGGCCAACAATGATTGCTTTCAAGTTTTCTAAGCATTTAAGAGACCTCTAATGCCCTGCTTTGTAATTTTGTATAACGTAGCTTGCCTCAGGCAATAGATGTACTTTATAATTTTGGAAAAAAAATTACATCATCTTATGAATAAACAATGGATGTAATGCAAAGCACCTCAAGCTAGAGATCCAACTCAGAGACAGCCCTGTCTCAGTCCCCTCCTGGCAACAGAACAGGAAGAAGTCGATCCAGTCTTACAGTTGATGTCTTTTCACTGGTGTTGGAAAGGCATCTTTGCTCAGTTTTAGAGCAAAGTTTGTTGTGAAATCCCATGAAGAGAAGCAAAACAGTGAGTTGGTGGGGTAAATAATAAGTGAGGTAAATTAATAATGAAAGTGGCTATTCTGGCTTTGCTTTCTTCGTGTTGCTAGTTTGCAATTACAAAACTCACAGCCTGCTGGCTCCTGTTTTCTGGGTAGAGAGGGCTCACAGTTGGATGCCTAGGTCATCTTCCAGTTATGGGAATCCATGGAAGGTACTAGACTCCTTCTCATCCCTGGTGTGAGGAGTGGAGCATTGGCCCTGGCTGCCTTTGGGCTTTGGGAAGAATTCTAGAATGTGAAGAGCCTGAGATCTTACCAGGAGATCAGCTTTCTCCAGGAGCAATTAGTTTCTTCTTCTACCTTCTTTGGGATACTCAGAAAGTACTAGAAATCCTCAGTGCCTCCTCTGCCTTCTACATTTAGACTGGCAATGCTTAGGTTAGAGTCTTATAACATTTATTTACTTCTTCAAGGCTAAAATGAAAGTTGTTCATTTGGCAATCTGAAATAAAGTTTATGCCACAACTTTCTGAAGACATGCTAAACAGGCTAATTTGAATTTATCTTCATGCTAGTTAGTATGTATCCTTATGTCTCTAGACAACCACAGCATAAGGGTTACAGTTCTAGAGATAAAGCTGTGTTCTGGGACTTGATTATCACTGGAGGCGCAAGAAGGATTTGGATAGAAAAACAACGCAAAATCCTCCTCTTAGTTCTCTGTGGCTCTTGAATGCATTATAGAAAAAGAATTTTAAGTCAACTCAGAAGGCCAGCAAAGCTTTTCTAAGGCAAGGAGAAGCAAGAAAAGAGAGAAACCTCAGGCTGAGTGTAGGCTCAGGTAGGAGTAGGTTAGGTAATTCCGTCTAAGCCTTTCCCCGTATAAGTGGTTTCTTTGCTTTAGACATTTTTACTCAAGCCGCTCTTGTTTTCAATGTTTTGGCATCATCGCCCATGGCTGAAGACACAGATACTTGGGTGACTTGTCAATCAAAGGCCTTATGACACAGGTGGTACTGGTGTCTGTTTCTTGTAATCTTTTATGGTCATCTTCTGATGAAAAGAACTATCAGGTGTGTCTTCCTTCCTGGCCTCATCTGGGGTGAGGTTGGAGATATTGTTCTTGCACTGTGTATTTTAACAATAGGAATATGTTGCTGGAAGGAGAAATACAAGTGTGTGCTGAAATCTATCTATATTTATATGTATATATGTGTGTGGTATGAGTGAGTGAGTGTGTGTGTGTGTGTGTGTGTGTGTGTGTGTGTGTGTGTGTGTGTGTGTGGTCAGTCCTGACTTGATCCTGACTCTGGTCACTCTTGTGTCCTTTGCCATTTGTCCCTGTTCTAGCCTGCCTCTGATCTCTAGGCTCACACCCCAACTTCCTGCCAGATTAAATTCCTGTTTGTAGACTCTTACTTCCTGGTAGTTGACAACCAGACAACAGGAAAACAGGCAACTTTGCATCTGAGTTCTTTCCCATCAAGTGTCAAAGTGAGAAGAGGTAGAATGGCCAGGAGCTTAAACCAAACGTCTAGTCAGTGTCTGAGAAAAGCCTTGGTCTTGCTCATTGTTGTTCATCCAAGTCCAGATTGGCAAGCTTCTTTTCAGCAAAGGCTGCAGCAGATGAGCGGTGGCCAAAGTGGGAAAAGGCAGAGCAGCTCTGTGAGGAAGAAGAAACGCAACCTAGTTCTTCCGTGGTCGACATGAAGAGGCCCTCATCCAGCCTCCTCCATGGCAAGTGGGTGTTAGAAATAAAGTCAGGGGTGGTCCACTTCAAGACAAGGCATTTGACCCTGAGTGGAAAATTACCAGTAGCTTGCATGCATAGTGATTTGCAAGTGTGATACAGTGCATGCACTGGGAAGCTCATAGACAAATAGGACCGATTAGAAGTGGGCTGGTTAGCCAGAGGAAGAAAGGGCCGCAGTGAAAATGAGAAGACAGCGGAAACTTTGTACATGTCCCAAAGCACATAGCCAGAAAAGGCTTCCTACAACAAAAGAACAAAGGGGGCAGGTGGAGACAGCCAAAGACCTCTTCTAAAATTCAACCAACCTCAAGAAGTACACATATTCAAATTACTCAATAGGAAGTGACGTCAGGGAAAGAATGTAAACGCCATAGTATTCAGACCAACAGGGACCTGGGGGAGGGACCTCTAATGCAAGGGATACAATTTCTGGTTGCAATCTCTGCCTGCAGTCTTGCAAGACCACCTTTGCCGGCTCCCTTCGGCTGAACTTCTTGTCCTTGAGCCCCTCCTTTGAGCTTGGATGTTTCTCCCGGTGGGCAAGTATCCTAAGAAGCCAGGAGAGACTGAGGGTTTGTGTCAAAAGCTTTTCATGTCCAAATGTGTAACCAGCAGTTTAGGAGAAACATCCTGGCCTTGTTAATAATCCCCATACACGTGTTGAGATCACCAAGGGGCCTTTTCTTTAGGCTTCTTGAAAATCACCCAGGATTCTTACATGGGCCAGCAGCTTCACAAGCAGAGAGACTCCAGCCCCAGCTCTGTCTGTAGAGGAGAGAACCACAAAAATGTGGAGAATTCGTGCAAATTCTGGAATGTCTGCGCTTTGGCGAGCCATCTTGCAAGCCATATTTGTGGTTAATTTGTGGGCTTTCTGGTTTTCTTTCAAAGCTGTAATAGTCTCTAAACCAGCACCGTTGAAGCTATAGGAAAAAGCTATAGCCTGCATTGCTTTCCCGATTGCCTGTGTGCTCATAATTCACGGGTTGCGTTTTTTTCCACCAGTTCTGAAGCACTCCAGTATACAGAGTTAACCTCGTTTGAATGTTTTTCATATGTGATTTTTTCAATCTCCCTGGCTTTGGGCACTAAGTGTACACGTTTCTCCCGCTCTCATGAACATGTCAGCACGTATCTCCTCTCCCACCAGCCACCCGAGGCCTCACACTCCCCTCTCCTGTCCCCTCTCCCTGCTGTTGGCACCATTCTTGGTAGAAGGATGAATGAGACTGGCAGGGGTAGGAAGAGGCAGGGAGATTACCCTTGCCTTTATAAATTCAGGCAGAAGCACTTTGGTTCTGTACATCAGTTTTTCATGCTTTGGGATAGAATGAATCATTTTACCCGATCTGTTCCTTTGGACTAAAGCACATTCTTTCCAGGATAACTAAGTTCAAGGCCCTTGTGTAAAAGAAAACTCTTTGCTTCCCCTCACTTTGTTACTCAGAATACTTTGCCTTAAAGTTTGGACTTTGGGAAGAATGAAAATGCCTCTAAAGCCCACAGTTCTAGGATAAATCCTACATTTGAGTCAAATAAAAGACGACTGAACTGAGCAACTGAACCAAGTGTTGGCCAGGCCATTAACAAGGATTACCTTTTAGATCCAGTTGGCTTCTCTCCCTGGTGATACAGGCTTCTGAGGTTCAAATAATGCAGGGGAATGTTAGAAATTAAACCCTGAGATCCCTACCTCATCCCACAGACAAGCACATCCAATTCCAACTTAAACAGAATCTGAACTAAGAAAAACATTTTACCCAGAGGATGGGAACATGCAAACAAGGGGAATCAAAACAAAGAAAACCAGTTTGCCTTGTCTTGGGCATCCTGGACTGTTTATCCTTTCATCATTAGTGAAATCGCTGTATAAATACTTCCCCAAGAGGCTGCCTGAGTGACTCACAAACCTTCCCCCATTAATAAAATAAGAGAAGTCATCTTCTTTTATCTATTACAGTTGTCTTTCGGTGGGAAGTCTGCTCTGTGTGTCCCCAACAGGTAAATTCAGAATAGAGAGCCCTGTCCTCATTTCTCCCTGACAATACCAACTAATTTCATGAGAATGCAAAGAAATGAGTAGAACAACAATGATCCTAGTGCTGTTGTCCAGATTTTCAGAGCCAGAGTTCCTGCAAATCTCATTCCTATCGTGTCATTGTTCCAAAATATTTTTGCTCTGTTTGGACCTCGTTGGATTGCTGGAATATACAGGGTCTTAAACCCAAACAAATGTGCTGAAAATTAAACAAACCAACTGAATGCATTAAAGTTAATTCTAGACAATAACTCACTGATAATATAGAAATACTAAGTCTGACAATGTGGTCATTCACAGGGTAATAAGAACCGAGCTGAGACAATATATGAGGATGGAATTACTGATTTGCAAGAAATGAAACAGGTGGAAAGTCGGATGGGAAGTTTAACAATCGTCACCATACCTCTGTAAGCCTTCTACTAACTAATGAAGTGGGGTTTTGAACCCCAGGCTCAAAGTCTCAGAGCCCCATATCAGGTTTGCTATGTACCCCATACACCAAAGCAAAAGATGTGGTAAAAGGCTGAGAAAGGAGATTTATTATGTGACAGCCAGGAGAAAACAGCACTTCAGTACGTCGCTCATGGTCTTCTGGAGACCAGAAATTGTTTTCAGACTCACTAGGAAGAATTGGGGGCAAGGGATGAGAAAGTTGTGAATAGTTAAAACAGTCCCAAGACACAGGCGTGACCTGTTCAATCTGTGACTACAAAGGCCCAGTGGTGAGTGGTCTGTAGCTTTAGGCTCTTCTTTAAGATGATAAGAAGAAGGCATTTTCTGCCTGAGAGGCAGTGTGCTTTTTATTATAAGATTCTGATCAGTGAATCCTGACTTCTGAGAGAGGCTCAGATCAAATGTGGAGGGAGGGCAGAGCACCCAGCTTTTAGTTAGTTTATAGGCCCAGCAAAGCCATCGTCCAAGGTGTATATTATACTAGGACTCTTAACAGTGAAAATACCATACTCCTTGATGTTCTATTGGTTCTCTATTTCCATTGCTGTTGCAAAAGCTATTTTACCTCCAAGTGTCAATGTATTCACCAACACCTAATAAGAACAAAAGACCCTAAAATCTAACACTTACTGAGTAGATGGGCAACTTCACCTCTGATCTCACTCCACAAGACAACTACCATGAAAGAAGAGAACCAGGACAATGAGGGCAATGAGGTGACCCAGTTTTAACTGTCAGTGACCAGTCTTGAGCTGGTGATGACTCTGCTGGAGGACGCATATGCCCACCACGCAGAGCTGGCATCAGTGGCCTTAGTCTTGCCAGCACCAGGGCCACCGTGTGCTCTCTGATGGGTGTCTACAACCTGCCAGGCCATGTGCTCCTTGCAGCAGCCACCTCTTCAGGGAGAGGCCTGAATCTCAGCCTTGGTGTTGGGTGGGTGGGGCTCTCCTAGCCTTTTGCTCTTTCACTGCTATTCTTTCTTCGTCCAGGTAAGGAGCTGTTTGTTTGCACCTGTTTTTTTTTCTGGACTCCTTAGAATCTTCGTTTTTTGTTGTTTTTCTTTCCCCCAAACATATTTAGTAATTGACCACCTTTTCTTAATTATCAATTCATTATATTGCAATCTTTACAGTTCAAATGAATGCTGTTTTTGTCTGTAACTAATTCACATACATATGAAAGTTAGACTAGACTTTACTTTTTCTAATTGATGGCCTTATTATATAAGCAACAACCTATGAGCAGAAAATACAGAATTAAAGAGTTTTCAAAGTCATCTCTACAATGGTTACAACAGATGGTCTTGAATTACAATGGTTTTCTCACTGATGGCACAAGCTATCAAAGAACTCAAGCTTCTAATGAGGGGTGGGGCTGGTTGGCAATGCAGGTCAGGGCCAGCCCAGGAGCCAATGAGTTTACAGTGCATTCTGGTTCTGACTCTTACCACCATGAATGATTAATACTCTCAGTCTCCATCAGCCTCTCCAGAGGTAAACTGATGGCTTGGATTTATAAAGCCATGAACTCAATGTGAGGAAGATATAAACAAGTACTGTTGAAGAATTTTCCCAGGGGTCTTTTAAATGATCTTGTGACATTCTTCATCAATATTATTGCCAGTTCCTATAATGCTCCATTTCATAAACACCTATATTTGGAATTTCTAAAAGTACGTGTACACTCACAGCTTAATATTGTGATAGCTAAGTGGCCATTGTATCAGATTGGAATTCCATTGCAAGATGAGTCACTCACCTATACCTAGTCCATAGAATTCATCTGTGCAGGACAGGATCCAGAAGACAAGCTGAATTTGATAAAATTATCTACGGTCGTGCTGGCCATTCCCTTAATGTCCAATATTCAAGAGTTCCTTGGGATGGTGTTACATCACTATTATTAGTTGAAAATATCCCAGGTCACAGATGGCATTGAACCACATGATCTGAACAGCACCACGGCTTAACAACATAGCACACTGAAGATCCTGGTTGTTTCCTAGGGTGAATGGGAGCTGAGAAAGAGGCTCACTGCTGCTGCCAAGAGAGGACACAGTTGCCTGTCACCAAAGGATCCTAACTCGAAGTTAAAGCTCATTTTCTGCTTGTATGCACATCATTTTCATGATATGCACACCTCATCAAGCCAAAAAGGTATAGATGGAGGGAATCGTAAGTAACACATGCCACACATGCCACACATGCCTTGATTCATCCCTTCTGTCACTGAAATGCCAAAAGCAACCATCTTTCTGTGCACATTAGCTCCAATACATGGGCCAGGAGTGATGGCTTCCTAATGAGAAAGAAAGGAGAACTATGTGGTAGATAGGGATTTAAAAAAAGTAGCCGACATAACACATGGCAGATGATATGTGTCCCATCATGTTCTTTGTCATTCCCATTGTGCCTAGGGCTTCTGGCTGGAATGCTTCTTCCTGCTCAAACACTTCTTCCCATAATGTCCTGGGTACCTGCCTAACAACAATACATGCATTGAATGATGCACTGTATTCATGCATGCAATTATGCATGCATGAACCATCAAGCAATCAATGCAAAACCTCAGGGAGGAGATAAGGAGAGCCCTGTTACTATAAGCCCTGGAGAGTCTCCGTTAGACTCCTCCTCTTTAGACCCCTCTCTGCTGGAGAGCCTGGCTTCTTCCTTTCACTTTCAAATAAAGTTACTCTAACTACCTTAAACACTTCCCTGTCTTTTAATTCTTTAATAGATAGATCAAATGAACCTACTCGACTGTATTACTAATCTTTTTTTGCAGTTGTTTATCATTGTGGATCATATTCTTTAGTAATTGACAATGCTCCTTTGGTCCCATTACTCTTTTCCTACATTTATTTTCATGTAATTTTTCTTACTTGCTCTTTGAATCAAATTATTTCTTTAATTTATAATTTTTTTAGTTATTTAATTTTACCTTAATCATTTTAGATACCCTACTTTGTTAAGCTTCATGTGAAAATGGATTTTGTCTTCCCATCAGTTTAAGAATTTTTTAAACAAGATTTTGAACAAATCTATGTTCAATTTCTTTGGGCATTGTGTTATTCTTTAATTATTTCCTTACCATTCTCCTGTTTCTTACCTTCCCACAATCTCATTTCTTTTTATTCATTTTTTGAATGTACATTGTGTATTAAGTGAGCTTGGCAATGAAAACAATGGATCTGTCACCTTTAAATCATATGTACAGAGGTAGAGTTGAAGTTATGGGAATATTTGGTTGTCCAAGAAAGCGCAAAAGAGAAAAGGAACAAAAGACATAGGGCCAATTCTAAGGAATGTATACATTACACAATGCAACTGGCCACCAAGAAGTTACTAAAAAGCCTGAGTACCAAAACACATGGATGCAAACAGAAGGAAGAGAGAGTTTTAGGAAAGAAAGTCTGGTCATCTGCCTTCATGACTTCAGGAACTCAAGCAAGATGTTAACTTGAGTCTGGCAACTAGATACCACTAGGAAGACTTGGGAGTCAACATGAGCCAAGAGTAAGTGAATGCTGAAAAACCTGTTTATAAACTGGCCTATTCTAATAAGACTTTGAGCTGGGAATGAGAAAAAAAAAAAACTTATGGCACTAAGAAATGGCAGGTCAAAGACATGGAGAAGACCTAGGTGAACAAGAATAGCAATACAACACTAAGAAGGCAAAGTAGGGAAAAGATCTTTGGTGGAGGCTCATCTCCAAAGAGAAGTGTTAATAGCTTTGAGATGCATGTGAAAAACAAGCATCACTCTCCTCTCACTCCTCACTTGAGGGTAAGCATTAAGCATGGAAAGTCTAATAGGCCAGACTCCATTAACCTTCTCCTGCTGAGGTTGAGCTCATAGCCAGGGCTGCCAAAGCAATCCCAGAGAGAGTCAATTACCAGCACAGCAGGGAGCCAGGGTCATCAGCAAGTCAATGGCTGCCATTTTCAAGTCTATTAATTCAGAGAGTATGTACTGTAAGGGACAAGGGGTGAACATGGTATTTGGAGGTGACATTCTTTATGTTTCTACCTTATTTGTGCCTCACAATCACCTGGTGAGAATTTTAATTTAGTATGAGTCCAGCCCAGATCTTTCAGTTCTATGTTGAATGTTTTTCTCAAAATGACTCTCCTTTCCAGTGCTCATCCCACAAACATCCAAGCCACACAATGGAGACAGAACAAGAACATCCACACAACAGAGCATGAAGGTGATCCACTGAAAGAGTTCTAACCTTTTGTGCTGCATTCCTCACTCCAAAGGGATTCACCCTTCATTCTTGCAGGAAAAACCCTTATCTAAATTGTGAGACAAAACTCTAATGTTTCTCTGACCCTTTCCTGGAGACAGCCCTTGGATCCTGCACTCAGTTGTCATCTTCTCACCTTGCATTCTCATGGTCTTTCAAGCAGAAGCCAGCTAGGATAGGCAGGAGAATGGGTGCCAGAATTACCTAATGTCATGTGGGATAGCCAGAGCTAACCAGATAACTTTTACAATAGTCATACGGATAACATTATTTTAAGGAATTATTTACAATGCGAGACTGGGTTAAACTCAAATTTATTGAAATTCAAATGGAAAGCATATGTGTATAATTTAGAGTCCATTGGAGTTCAAAGGCTATTATGAAGATATCATGTTTTAGATGTCATAAAAATGAAAAGGAAGAGCTGTGCTTAGCTCAGTGGTAGAGTGCTTTCTTAGCATGTATGGGGCCATGGGTTTCATTCTTAGCACTGGGAAAGAAGATAGAGAAGGAAGCAGAAAGAGGGGAGAAGAAGAGGAGGAGAAGGAAGAGAGGAAGAGGAGAAGAGAAGGAGAAAAAAGAAGAGGAAGAGAGAAAAAAGAAAAAAATGGAAGAAAAGAAAAAGGAAGGAAGGAAAGAAGGAAGAAGGGAGAGAAGGAAGGAAGGGGAAATAAAAACAATTTCCCATCCTGGGTGTGAGTTGTTGTTACCTGACATTTGAATGATAAAAATGTAATAAACAAATTTTGTCTTCTGGAACAAGGGCTTCATGAGCTTCAACACTAACTCCTGTATGTGAGCATTCCTCAGGATCTGGTGACTTTAAAAGCTACTCTTTGGGCTCAATGAGTGTAAAAGCAACTTGTTTACACCACTAAATCTTGGATTCTAAATTATCTCACCTAACTGGAATGTTTCAGTGCAAAAAGTTTCTATTGTCAAGTCCAGAAATATTTACAAGTCAGTAACTTCAGCCCATAGGATTTTAATTGTATTATTTTAGCTCCAGGGAGTTTTAGAATTAAATATAAAATTGTTTAAGGAAATCAAAACTAAATCTGTACCTAATGGATAATAAGATATACCTATAATGATCAAAAGAATGAGTGTGAACACCTTTTTAACTGTCTTTTACTCTCTATGATTGTTGAATTACTTTAAACCTTCCATTTTTAACTTAAAATCTTAACTAATGTACCCAGAGGTTTAGAACATGTAATAATACAGTGATAAGATTGACAACTAATCTTTTGGTTGAAATAGTGGGAGTCAAAAAGCAATGGAATAACATCTTTCAACCATGGAAGAAAACGAAACACCAATGTAGTGGTTGCAAATCAAGTCTTCAAAACTGAAGACAAAGTAAGAATATCTTCCTATAAACAAATATGATTCTGAATAGATAGGCAGTGAAATGAGAAGGAATAGTGAGCATTAGAAGCAAATATGTGACTGAATTTTAAACCATCACCAACTGTATTAAACAAAAATAGAACAAAAATAGCACAAAATAGCACAAAAGTATCACAAAAGGTACATGAGATAAATGGATTTAAAGTGTTGTTAATTCTTAATGTTATCCTAGAAGTGACAAAGGTAGTGATATAGTCATTAAATTCTAACAAGGGAAGGATGGATATGATAATATCTAATAACTACAAAAAGAATAATAAAGGAATATAAATCAAGAAAGCTTCTAAAGGAGAACAAGAGAATAATAAAAACAATTTACTAATCCCAGCAAGGTACAAAGAAGAAAACAACAAAATCAATTTCCCAATGTAGACATTTAGCAAATCTTTTATTACTACTGGTTTTCCCTTTGTTTCCATTGTAATAATTTACTACCTGTGATTTGATCTGAATCATAGCTCGGAATATCATGCTTTTTTGGACTTAATCCTCATAAAAATGGTGGAAGACAGGACAGTTGTGTATATTTTGCTAAGGAACAGTGTGTGTGACTTTCCCAAGGAATCACAACGGAACCCAGAGCGTTTATCTTTTTCTTTCACCTCTGGAAACACTGTTCCCTCTGAGGGCAGTATGAGTAGGACCTGAGGGTCAATGGACAGCCCTCCTACCTGTTCTGACACATGGTCCCTGTCACACTAGGTTTTGAATGTGTTCATTGTATTAAATGGGTTCCACACCAGGATCTAGGCATATCAAAACTGTTTAACCCAGCTGACCACCCCAGTTGAAAACAAGCAGAAGAGGGGGTATGCTATCATCATCATCATCATCATCAAACTATTGAAATACTTAGAGCTTCACATTCACTTGTAAGAAATGATGTGGGCAGATTCTGTGTGCCCCTTACCAATTGTCCCCCAATGGTAAGTACTTGCACCACAAAAGTATAGACTCACAATTAGACATTGACATTACTATGCATAATTTTTCTATCCCTCTGGGATCCCTCAGGGAGCCTAAGTCAGTGCCTTCCTGCTCCCTCTGACACCTAATCCTTGTCATGCTGATTTGTTGCCTGTTTCAATCATGCTGCCACTTCAAGAACGTTATAGCGGTAGATCACACAGAAGCTGACCTTTGAGGCTAGCTCCTTTCACTCGGCACAGTTGTCCAGAGATTCATCTAGGCTGTTGTGTATATCAGTCGTCTTTTTCTCTCTATCCTGGTAGCGTATTCCATGGTGTGAATGTATCCTACTTTGTTTAATTCAAGTCCTGCTAAAGGACATCTGGGCCGTTTCTAGTTAGAGGCTGTTACAGATCGAGCTGCTACACGCACTTGTGTAGGGCTTTCTGTGTGAACAAAAACGTTCATGTCACAGATGCCTGAGAGTACCCAGCAGGGTCCGTATAGTGGTGGCAGGTTGCATTTCTTAGGAAAACACCAAACTGTATCCCAGAATGACATTCACACACCCACCAGAGCTGTGCAAGGGATGGGCAGCTCTGCACCCACACTAGCATTTGGTGTTGTCACTACTCTGGCATCGGATAACTACATGTCTGCCATCTCCACCGTGGCATCTATCGATGGTCTATTTTTATCCCCTTGGCCATCTTCCTGGTCTTGATGAGACGAGAGACTTTCAACACGGAGTCTTTTAAGCCTGGTTTTAGCCAAGGCAGGGGTTACGCCTGCCACTGATGCTGGAATGGGAAGGGCTCTGGCTGCTGACAGGCAAGGTCAGGGTTCCGGTCCCCCAGATCCCCTACCCTTGCTGGCTAAGCAGATGGTGCTCCCCCATGACTTCTCCCAGGATTCTCCACAGACGGGGGAGATGGCCTTTTGCCATGGGAGTAGAACAGTTATTGTCTAAGTTCTCTGTCTCGTAGCCATCTGTCCTGGTGATCAGCTACAGAGGACAGTCTTTTCTCTGGATGTCTGTTTGTGTCTTTCTGGTTTCTGGCATTTGTCCACCTCAAATCTGATATAGATGAGGCAAAAGAAGAAGCTGGGGAACTTCCGGTCCAGCACTAAGGTCCCTGTCTGACTGCCCTCTGGACTCCTCAGTCTCCTTGTGATTCTTTTATGTACAATGTCCAGAGCTTTCAGTTGTGCTCAACAGAAGTGGAAAAGATGCATCCTACATGTGAGTGTGTCAAGAACTAAAGTGGAAGTCGGGTGCTGGTGGCTCACACCTATAATTCTTGCTACTAATGAGGCTGAGATCTGAGGATCACAGTTCAAAGCCAGCCTAAGCAGAAAAGTCCTTGAGATTCTTATCTCCAATAAACTACCAAGAAAAAGCCAGAAGTGGTGCTGTGGCTCAAGTGGTAGAGTGATAGCCTTGAGCACAAAGAGGCTCAAGGAAAGCACCTAGGCCCTGGGTTCAAGCCCCAGGACAGGCAAAAAATAAAAAAGAACTACGGTGGAATGTTTAGGCAAGAGTTCTACCACTTGAACCACAGCCCAAAGCTTTTTGCTTTTAGTTTGTTTTGTAGATGATGTCTTGACTGTCCTTAGACAGTGATCTTCCTATTGTGATCACAGGTACATAATACCACCATGCCTTGCTTGTTGATTGAGAAAGGAACCCCATAATCTTTTTCCCAGGCTGGCCTTGAACTATCATCCTCCTGCCTCTGTCTTCTGAGCATCTGGGATTATAGACATGTACTATCATGTACTATCATGTACTATCATGTACTATCACAGCCCAAGAGCTTAGTTTTTAAAGTTAAATTGAACCCTAAAGCACACACCAGACCTCCGGCTAGTAGGTAAGTACAGCCCTCCTTAGAAGAGGTGGTCAGAAGGAAATGCTTATGTTGTTTTCCTGGACACCAAGGAAGCACTGTCTATTCTTACTCTTCAGTGTTTGGTTCCTCACCTCTCAATATCCTCCAGAATAAAATGCAGAGTGCCAACTAAACGAATTGCTTGGGCATCTTGAAATTAGCATTTCTAATTTAATCCAAATTTGACTCATGCCTCTCAAGCTGTCAGTGTGGCAGGCTTAAGCACAACCTGATACTGCTCTAGCAGGAAGTAAGGAAGTTAGTCCTCAAGGCGAGGAAGGAGCTGGTGGTCCTAGAATGAAGCCAGCTGTCTTTCCATCAGGATCCACACAGCCCCCCAGCAGACATGCCATCTGCGCCTCCCATGGCCTTCGAATGCTTTAGTTTTTATTAAAGTAGGGAATCAATCTTTCTCTGTCTCAAATATGTACTCATATACCCTCCCTCAAATGTTGTATTCTATGATAAAAGATGGAGGTCTCCCCGATGTGACCTATTAGCCACAAACATTATTTGGAAGCTAACCCTGAACTCACTGACTGTGTGATACTTTCTGAGGACTCAGGCAATTTCTAGTGGGATCAATGGGTTGGGTTTGTCTGCTTGGAGACAGGAGATAATGGGAGGCTTGTACTCAGGAGAAGCTGGCAAGTCATAAACTTTGGTATTTCTTAGTGTTAGCACAAACAAATGTCTTCCTTCATCATCTCTTAGTGAAAGAAGCCCACATGTGGTTAGCACACTCCATATGCGATATGAGAATAATCTCGTTCTTCTTGCTGGCAGATGTGATAGGACCCAGGTCTGGTGTATTTTCCTGGCCACTCTGCTAGGTTGCAGAAGTGAGAAGGGAGGAGCCACCACAAGGAGATAAAAGGTGAATTCACTATGGATGCTTAACCTGATACCCATCTGTTGTGGGTCACATATGAAGACATCCCCCCCCCCCCCCGCCCTACAATACACAAACTCACAGGTTGAAGGCTAAGACCCCCAGCTGGCAGATTTAATCATTGAGAGGTGATTGGATCTCAAGAGCTCTGACCTAATCAATCCAGTAACCCATTAATAGAATCATAAACGGAGTAGACTATTGGGCGGTGGTGGAGAATGTGGACGGTGGGGTGGGTCACTGAAGACTTTGTCTTCAGCCTCTTCTTCCCTCTGTCTTTCTGCTTCCTGACCACCTCGTGGTGAGCAGCTTTCCTTCCCTGTGTGCTTCTTCTATGACACTTCTGTCTTGCCACAGGCCCTGGAGCAATGGAGCCAGCCAGCCGCAGAGTGAAACCTCTAAAATCAGGCGCCAGAATAAATGCTTCCTCCCTTCAGTAATCCCCCATCTCTATTTTTCAGTGGAAAGGGACAAACACTCCATTCCAAGGATGATTCATTTCCTCCTGACTCTGTCCTAAAGCTCTTAACAAGTTGTCATAAAATACCATGCTTATACACAGCCCAAAATGTTTAAACAGTAGAAACCATTACCACCAGTGCAAGCTAAAATGGATGGAAGACAAGGGGGAATAACCTCAACCCTTAAAATGTCCTCAGTAAGTTCTTTGGGTCAACTCAGATGTCAGACAATCTGTCAGAGCAGAATCGGAGCCCTTTCATAATAAATTTCCTCCCCTTTGTGTTACCAGACAGAACTTAAGAAAGCCTTTTAGCCTCACTTGTTTGTAGTTAAATATAACATAAACATAAACACCACTCAAAAAAAACAACGCCCTACTTCATTAGCTCCCCACTAGCTTTGCTGTAAGATACAGATGTGTAATGGTACAGTTGCCTAGGTGGTCATGCAGACACTTGAAGGCCATGATTGCTGAAAAGTGGGACTTTTTCCTTGGGCCTTCAATTATCTAATGCATGAGTAAAATGGGGTACAAAGCCTGGCATGTCTGCTTTCATGTTATGTCTATCCCCTGTGTAGTTTTAACTGTTGGATCAGACTCTATATCCAGACCTACTGGAGCTGGTATGCGTTTCTCCACACTGCTCTTTTGATCTTTAAAGCAGCTACAGCAGCTCAAGTCCTTCAAGCTTACCAGCATGCCCAACCCAACCACAAGTCACAGCGCTGATGTGAGATGCTATCCTGGACAGCAGGATTCAGTCACTACCACCGCTGCAGTCTCAAGGCCAGAAGGCTTGCACACAACAAGGAAGACAGCTTTTGAAACAATGTCTGTGACAAGTGCAAAACTGCCAAACTTTAACAAAACCTGGAACATCTGTAAGAAGCCTTCTGCTCCCTTTTTTCAGGGAGCAGCAGGCCTGAGCTCCACCTGTCACTGCTCTCCCCTATGGCTCAGGCTGAAGTGGGCCCGCCTGGCCTGAAAACCCAATAGAGAAAGCTGGTAGGTCTTGTTCACAAAATGGACACAGTCTCCTTTCTATCATTCCCTTGCCATAAGATTCTGTCTCTGTCTTTCCAGTACTGAAAGATTCCAGGGAAGTTAATCAAAGCCTTTTAGACATGCTGTGCAAACTCAGAAGAGAGATGGAAAGGCCAGAGCCACAAGCACCTGTTCTCTGCCACCCAAAGATGAGGCCAATTCAAGAGAAAGGCCTGAGAGGGCCCGATCTTGTCCTTAGCTTGGTGATTTACTAAGAAGAATTTCCTCAAGTTTGTTCTATTATAAGGAATCCAAGTTCATCCCTTGATTTAATTCCTGAGATTCATTACTTGAGAAACTTGGTGTAATAATGATCAGCTTGCTGGAAACAACCAACAGAAGTCTTTGTGTTCTTAAACTAGGTTCTTTCATTTCGAAGCCATGCTACACAAGGATCAAGACCTGTGTTTTGAGAGAAAAGTTTAGCAGAACGTTCAAAGCCTTGGTTCTCTAAAAGCAATTTGTTTTCTGTTTCTAGAAGACCTAATGCAACCAGTGGCATTGTCCATTTCATGAGGCTCATAAGTGAGCCTTGGAGATGAACTGGTCATTCCCAAATGTTAATACAGTTGGTCTTGTACTGGTGTGAGAAAGCTGATTAAATTGCTCACAGGTCTCCAAACTAACCTGAAAATGAGCTGACCCTATGCTGCATCCGGATAGCAAAGACATTGACATCTCTGCATCAGCTCTGGGCAGTTGTGGAAGGGATGGCGAAGCTGTCTGGTGAAGAAAATGTAGAAGCTGTATGCAACCTCAGTGGGACAGGGCATTGGTCTGGAATGCTTTCTGCCACAGAAGTAGATAGCAAGATACACACCATGAGTTCAGTTATGCCATCAGGCGCTTCTATCTCATCAGACAAGATGAAAATGTCTGCATTCTCTTCATGCACATCCTAATACTTGCATTGCAGAGGTGCCAGTTTCCTCCCAAGCACAGGACATCACCAGTTGAATTAGATGCAGAGTTCTTCAAGAATCTACCATGTCTGTAGCCCAGGCTCGATGCTATTGATGCTCTTCTGCAAAAACTACTCAAATCAGCATTCTACTTACTCCTTATCCAGGCTCATTCTTTGGAATCTTGATGCTGTAGAAACGATTGGAAGGTTTTTAGGCCTTCTTGCTTTACCCTCCTTTTTGAAAGTATATGCCAACTGACCGCAGATGCTAAGACCCAGGCAGGAATCAGAATGCAGCTCTGCACCTGCTGAGCAGGGTCCAACAGCAGCTGAATGCAAGCTCTTCCTTGAATCCAGCCAGGTCCTGAACTGAAGGCAACAGGGATGCTGAAACCAGGCCCTGCGGTCCACCCTAGATGCAAACACCTGGCTAGGCTCAAGGGGACAGAGACTGGGATCCGCTCAGAGCCGATGGGCTGTCTGCTCACCACCTGCTGAGAAGAAATGCCATACACATACGCCCTGGCCTGGTCTCAGCCAGGTCGAGGTCAGAAGGTCTGGGATAAATTCTCGATACATTCCAGAGTAAAATAAACAAACCAGATTCACCCATTCCCCTCCTCCTCCTGTGGGATGAGATACGATTGATTTTCCACTTTTGAGCTGATGAGAGCTGTAGGGATGCAAGGGAATTCCTTACTTTGGGACAGAAGAAAGAACACAACAAAGAGAGCAAAATGTTCACCTAACAGGGATTCACGGAAGTTCAAATCCAAGCTCTTGAATGCACATGGATGGCCAAGCAGAATGAGAAGTGAGGCGTGAGAAATCTGTGGCCCCTGTGTGGATACAAAGGGCCTTTCCAGGCTCACTCTCTTCCCGGGGGGGGGGGAGCTCCATTGCACCCCACACAGCTCCTCAGCTGAACCTCTTTTCCCTAAACGGGAAGAGGAGCTACACCAGTTACAGATTGTCTAAGACCCACCAGAGACCACTCACTGGGAATGTAATCTTGTATGTCACTCTGTTGGGATAATTCTCCCCCGTGCAGACTTATAAGGGTCATTGAGGTCATTAAAGCTACAGCCAGATAAGAAGAGTTTCCAAAACTGGGGAGTAAGTCATTAGAAGGTCTGTAAGTATTAAATTAAAGGACTTTCTAATGAGCCTGTCTGAAGGTCATCTGCCTCTCAGGAAATGTACGGGCTTGACTGATCATGGATTAGGGGTGGGATTGCCTGAAGAAAACTGATGAGGCATGGTAACTGATCCATTAGACAAGAGCGGCCTGAACTCGTGGCTTAACTGCCCGGCAAAAAGAAGAATCCGTTCTGTATCTAACTCACAAGTACTTCTTAGCATTCTTTCCTTCAGAGTCTCTTTGAAAAAGTTCTGTTCTTCTAGAGTGTTTATTTACTCATGAGTTAAAAACATCTCTTCCACATGACTGGTACTGAAAGTATGCTTTTAACAACTTGAGACATATCTTTATCACAGATCTTTGAAAATGCTTAAAAGACAGTATTGAATTTATATTGAAAACATATCTATAGATCTCTCTATTGCTCAGGCTTGTTTGTCCATCTAGGTACCCAGTTCTTTATCCATCTGTCCATCCACCTGCCTATTAATAGCTATCTACGGAAGAATGCTGTGTTTAAAGTCAGAAATTGGGCCTTGCACATCTTTCTAAGTTCTATTTCTTTAAATCCCAGGACTTGGGAAGTCATACATGCTAAGAGGTATATTTCCTTCATTTTAAAAATAGGGGCATCATGAGATTGTAGAGAAAAACAAAATTTTCATATATTCAATGACTAGAAAATAATTACTAAAGCAGTAGATATTAATCCAAATACCTTTCAATGATGACTTTATTTATTTATTTAGTCAATCATGGGGCTTGAATTCAGGGCCTGGGAATTGTCCCTGAGCTCTTTTGCTCAAGATTAGTGCTCTATCCCTTTGAGCCACAGAGCTACTTCCATTTTTTAAATTGGAGATAAAAGTCTCACAGGGACTTTCTGCCCACACTGGCATTGAACCATGATCCTCAGATATCAGCCTCCTGACTAGTTAGGATTACAGGCATGAGCCACTGGCGCCCGGCTTCAATAATGACTTTAAATGTGTTGACCTACATATGCAAATTAAAGGACAGCTTTTCCAAAGGGGCACTAAAAATGGAACCCAACTCTATGTGGTCTACAAGGAGCCCACTTAATTTAATATTTAATTTGATGCAGGATTGGGCTTGAACTTGGGACCTTGAGATCTCTTTTGGCTTTCTCTTTCATGACTGGTGCTGTACCACTTGGGTCAAACCTTCACTTCCGGCTTTTTCCTGGTTAGTTGGAGATAAGAGCCTAAAGGCTCTGTCTGCTGGGCTGGCTTCAAACTGCAACTCTCTGATCTCAATCTCCTCGGTAGCTAGGGTTATGAGCATGAGCCACTGGTACTTGGCTAGGGAGCATACTTTAAACATGAAAATTAAAGTTAGAATGAAAGGCAACAATGTTCAACAAGAATGGTGCTCATTACCTTACTCACGTAACTGTAACCCCCTTGTACAACATCCTTACAACAAAATAAGAAATTTAAGGGGCTGGGAATGTGGCTCAGTGGTAGAGTGATTGCCTTGCATGCCTGAGGTCCTGGGTTCGATTCCTCAGCACCACATAAGCAGAAAAAAAAAGCTGGAAGTGGCGCTATGGCTCAAGTGGTAGTGTGCTGAAGAGCTGAGGGACAGCACCCAGGCCCAGAGTTCAGGCCCCACGACCGGACCTCCCCCCCCAAAATAATAAGAAATTTAAAATGTTATATCATTTTCATATGAAAAAAAGAATGAAGGGATAGGAGCTGCTCTGCAGCCCTGGGTTGTATGAAGCCCTGGGTCAGGCCTAGCCCTGCAGAGGAAAAAGTAAAGTTAGGACAGCTATACTATCCTAACACTAATCAAGAGAGCTGGTGCCGAGCCATGGTAAGTTCAGATAAAGCTGACTTCAATACCAGGAAGATGATCAGAGACAGACAGAGAGATTACACAAGGAAAAGGGGGTAGTTCCCAAAGGACAGTCCTAAAAAGCATGAACTAACCCCGGAGTGCAGGAGAGGTGACGTGCCTCTGCTCAAATTGATTATAGCTCATTTCAGTTTTGTCTTCCAGCGAGTCATAAGAAAACTTTCATTAGTTAAAAAAAAGAAAAGCAGGGGCTGGGAAGGTGGCTCAGTGGTAGAGCGCTTGCCTTGCATGCCTGAGGCCCTGGCTTCGATTCCCCAGCACCACATAAGCAAAAAGAAAAAACGCTGGAAGTGGCGCTATGGCTCAAGTGGTAAAGCGCTAGCCTTGAGCTGAAGAGCTGAGGGACAGCGCCCAGGCCCAGAGTTCAGGCCCCATGACCAGACACCCTCCCCCAAAAAAAGAAAAGCAAACTTCACCAGGTTCCCCATTTTGCTACCTACTCCTTCCAATGATATGTGGAGGAGGGCCAGAATAGAAAAGGAGCCAAAACCTAGGAGACTGACTGTCCATTCAAGGTATCTTGAGAGCTATTCTGTGCACTTGCAAGTTCACCTTGTCTAGAAGAAAAACCACAGGAGCCCAGCCTGAACAGATGGCCTCTCAGAGGTACACAACGCTGCAGAAAGCCCAGGTCAGCCTAAAACCCAACTCTGCATCACACATTGTCAATGTTTGACCCAGGGCCCTAAGCGCTGGTTTTAGGGGGGTATTTGGGCTCACTGGCCACTAAGGTGATTTGAGGTAGTGAAGAACGTCCACCTGCACATGTTTGACCTTCCTAGGCATTTTCTGAACTAAGGAGAGGATGCATTCAGGCTTCGGGGAGGGGAGGGGAGTACTCGGCGTAGTCTTCAGCTTTGAGTTCTGATGCAAAACCTTGGCTTTGGTGGAAAATTAAACTTTTCTCTTTAGACAGTGTTCTGTCTTACCAAACTTTCTAAAAAATAATCTGGATTTTTAAAAATTGGAGACATATATCTCATACATTAAATATGTGGCTTAGATGTATTTCTGCTCAACCAAAGGTTAACATGAAAGGCATTTTGTTTACATTGATTGAAAACAACACGCCTTTCCCTTTAGCCCCCTATAGCTTAGCATTGTTGAGAAGTGAAGTTCTTGCAGTGATGCGTGACTTCAGTAAACTAAATACACTTTTTTAAATCATATGGCTTTGGTCAATGAGAATGAAGGAAAGATATATAAATACATCCGACCCTTGAATTTCCTCTGATGGCTTTTAAATTCTGTCATTTCAATGTACTCAATTGTAATGCTATTTCCAAATTGGAAAGAGCATTGCTCTTCCATTGAAAATGGAAACTTCATCAAGACGCCCAAGAGTCTCGGGCCTGGAGCTGAATGAAGTCATCTATGTGTTAGCTTTAGTAGAGCCGAGCCCAGGCCCCATAGGACCAGAACGAGCCTCCTCTCTTCTCATCCAACCACACATGGGTCCTCAGCTCACACAGGTCCTCAGCTCACACAGGTCCTCTCTTGTCCGTACTTGCCTGCCAGAAAATCGTTGTAACACTTGGTGTTGACTCTGATGCTGAGTTTAAAACCTTTCTTTTATCATTTAGCAATGGCTCCCCAGGCTGTTACTGTGAGCTGGGCAATGTTCTAATGGATGCAACTCTTCCAATTCCACGTTGGGGACCTTCCATTCCAGCCAAGGAAGGTGGCCAAGAATCAATTCAGTGAACAAGAGAAGGTTCTGAAATGATGGACAAAGGAAAGATACAGGGATGGGACAGAGGCACAGGCGATGCTGCCTCAGGTAGGAGACTCGGCAGGAACGCTCGGGGAGGCCCGAATGCCCAGAAGAAGGCAGTCACCGGGGGCCTGGAAGAAAAGGAAAACTGTGTGTGGTGAGAGGGAGCTCAGCCCAGATGTGGAATGAGCCTAGAGAGTTCCCGCAAAGGTGGGTGCACAGAGCCTGCACATCTCTGCTCCTTGATGTACCGTCCATCAGGCATTAGATTCTGTTGACCCTGAGACACCTGTGGGATAGGGAGTCTGCCAGGACCAGGGCAGTTGACTGCCCACACAAAGGTGCCTCTGTCCACTTGAGCACAGCAGGGGGAGTTGGTCTTTTGCTCTTCTCTGCCTGTGGAGCTTGCAGCTCCAGTCACAGGCCCAACCCAGCAGTGTGTGTGCAAGCAGGGAATGGAGAAGCCTCAGCCCATAACATGGGGAAAGAGCCTCATGTGTCGGGTAAGACCCTCTTGTCCATCTTCCACAGTCTCTTGAAAGCTCCCGGCAGGACTGACCACTGCTTCTCACAACCATCCAATCTATTGGTATTTCTTTTGCCTGTCTCATTGCTCATTTCCTCACCTTTGGTTCCTGGAATAATACCCCCGATTCACAAAGACTGGGCAAGATGATTTAGTTCAGGTTTCTGGAACAGAAAATAAGATTTCCCTATAAATATCCAGATAGTAAATATTTTAGGCTTTTTTGTGTTAAAGACCTCTTCTGCAGCTATCCCCCAGGAAAACATCTGTGGACAGCAGGTGAATGCATGGGCACAGCTCGTTTCCAATAAAACTTTATTTGAAGATAGGCTCAGAAGTTGGGACATGATCCACAAGCCACAGTCTGCCGAGTTTAATGCCATGGAGCTCTGGCAGATGGTGTGGTTTTCCCATTTCAGGGAGTCACGTGCCACAGGGATATGGCAGGCCACAACCACGGGGCACGGAACTCCTGGTGAGTGCAAGAGCTATGGCCGACATTTATTCCTATTCTGTGAGCACATGAGGACCAAAGAGGAGTCCTTTCTGTGTCTTCAAGGTGTCCTGCCTTCCACTTGCAGGAGTTAATACATGAGAGGTACTAGGGCCTGGCCCCTGAGAATAGCAGAGCCAGTGTTTATCTCTGTCGAACTCACAGCAGGCTCCTCTCAGTCTGTCCAGCTCAGAACACAGAGGGAGAGTGAACCGTCCTTGAGTACTAGTGGGCCATCCTTCAGCTCCTCTCCTCCTTGGTGTCCCTTGGTGGTGGTCAGGACAGTCAGCGCCACCTGCATGTGGCACCCAAGGGCAAGGACACAGGACTCTTGCTCATCACCCCTCCCGGGTGCTGCCAGTAGGGAGGGGAGTCGTGCCGAGGGAAGTGTGTGCTAGATCTGTGACTCCATGTTTGATGGCAGGTGTGAATCCTGAGGGAAGAGGCAGCTCTCTGAGGTGGAAGTCTCCCTGCCAGAGGGTGGGACTGGCTGGGAAGGGGTTGAAGGCATGGTATCTTTAGATCTCTCAGAGAACACCAGAGATGTTCCTAGAAGCTTCCATGGCTTCTGTGGGGATCTGGAGAAAGGGCATGGGGTGAGAGGGTCTGCCATGCTTGGTCAATGCATGGGAGTCCACCTCAGCTAACTGCGTGGCATCCACCTGCCTCTTAGCCAAGACCTCAGCTCTAGGCCTCACAGCCTGAGATGGTGCACAAAGAGCAGTGTCAGGCAAGGCTGAGGGGCGACTGGGAGTCTGAGAGGGCTGAGCACCAGGAGAAGAGCTTGGAGACTGAGAGCAGACTAGGAGCCCGTGTCAGGAGGGCAAGTAAGCAACAGCTCTCAAACCCTCCAGTAAGCCGTCTCCAAGAGGAAGTTAGTAATGGCCGGGAAAGAACAACCATCTGTGTCTACCAGAGGGACGAGCTTTCCCTGAGCACACACTTCCCGGACTCAGCCAAGCACCCTCAGACAGCCTCACGCTTCCACACCCACCCTTGATTTCAGCCTGGCACACTCCGGCCTGCCTTTGCTCGTCATCTCTGGAAGTAGCATTTTGTGTGGACATGATAGCTTTCAAGGGTTGCCGTAGTCTGTGTGGCTAGTGTGGCAAATTTTGCCATTTATAACAAGAATATGATTTTAAAAAACCAGACCACCCAAGTGTTGTCTATTTGCACTGCTTGGGAGTGGGAGATCATGCTGCTTCAGGCACAGAAGGAATATCCCCACCCACTGCAGAGCTCAGCCCCAGCCAGCGGCAGACCAGTGAGAGGCCCCAGAAGAAGAGGGTCAGGAGCCATTTGCTTTTATCCATCTTTTTTTTTTTTTTTTGCAAAAGTCTGCTTCATTTTCTTTTTAAATCATGCTTACTCTGCTCCTTAGATTTCTGGTTTTGTCAATTTATTTTGCTGATATTCATCGATTTGGAGATACTTTTTCCCAGTAACTGCATGACTGCTTCATTTTTTTCTTCTGTTTTGATAGTTCACGTATATCCCTCTCATAGGTTTGTTTTATCCTTGGTATGTAGTTTCAATTTTATTGTCCTTATTCTTCTTCCCAGAGTTTTTTCTTGCTTCCATCGTAACTTTCTGTCCTTTACTCATTGCTTAAATTATTGACCACTTATGTCATCCTGTTATTGTTTATTACATAGAGATGTTTGTTCTTGATTTTGTGGATTTCAACTATGGGAAACCATGCCCATTGGTGGCAGGAGGACACGTCAGGGAAAGCTGTCACATTGCCTTAAGTAACAACAGCTCATTGTTTTAGGGGACTGGAGAAAAATGGAAAAACAGACACCTGTTGTATTTACTTAGGATCAACTCGGAAATAAAACCCCTGATAATGGCTGAGAAATGCCTATTCTCTGATAACGAGAGAGAGAGAGAAAGAGAGAAGAGAAGAGAGGGAGGAAGAGACAAGAAACAGAGAGACTTCAAAGGATATGATTTTAGACACCCTTTTCTCCTTTTGAAAATCAACATTAAAATTAAGGAAGGGAAATGTAGGGATGTTAGCATCTCAGAACAATATGAGCCATGAGTGATCGAAGACACCTTTTTGTTTTAGTCCACTCATTAGGTTGATACCTCAACAGAAGAAATCAAATTTTGTCAATAGGTTACTTCTAAAATCTTGAAGGAGGCTCTTCTCTGTATCAGACTGTGAACTTACCTGCTGTGAAAGTCACCTTATAACTTCAATAAAACCTCAGGTGATCCTGGAAGACAGCCCGGGATTCGCTGGGGAGTCCAAGGCGGTGTTGGCCAGTGGAAGATGCACCTGATTCCTCAGGGATTAAACCCGCTTTCATTGTTGTCTCTTGGCCTACAAGCTTTAGACCAGTCCAGTAGTAGCATTCTGTGATGCTATATTTTAATTCCTGAGAGTTGAAAGTGTCCAGGCGTCCTGCAAAGGAGCCGCTGAAAAAGTCAGCATTTTCCAATCTGTTTCCCCATGTCTATATAATCGCTCAATGTTTCACGGTGCGTTGGCAGAGTGGTTAAAATGGTTGGAGCGATGACCATAACCATATAGGTAGAGAAAATTGAAGTCAATCTGTTCTGCAGACAGAAAATGGAAAAATAAATGGGTCAGATTCTCATTTTGGCAGTTCACGAGGAAAAATTTTGAAGTAATGAATGGAACTAAAATTAGAAAGGATGAGCAATTGGCTCCCAGATTGAAAGGCATCAGTCTATATCCTAAGTAATGAGAAATTCCAGATGTCAGTGAGTACATTTGCATTGCCCAGATACTATCTCAGTAGTTCTCAACAGTTTTTAATGTTCATGTATAGAAATGAAAAAAATTTATAGGGAAGACATAATGTTCTTCTTTAGAAGAGCATTGGATTCTACCTGAAAGGGAAACAGCTATCCTTAAGCCCAAGTGTCCAACACAGTTTGGTTGCGTTCATTCAGCCTCTCGATAACTTTGATGCCTCCTTCTTCAATATCCTAGCAACAGAAGGGGGTACATTGGGTGTGGTCCCACCTTTTCAGACCACTTTTCGGTGTGTTCCCAGTTTCCCCAAGATTCTTAGCAAAGTTAGGTCAGGCACCATCTACAGTGCTCCCGGTTACTGCCTGGAGTTAGCCACATGTGAGGAAGTATCAGGGACGGACTTGCTCATCATCTGACGGGACCCACAGTGAGAAGCCATTCCCAAGTCCACTGACAAAACTTCATCTGCAGGGGAAACATCTTTCTTTTTCCCTTTCTTCCTTCCCTCCCTACCTCTCTCCCTCTTTCCTTCCTTCCTTCCTTCCTTCCTTCCTTCCTTCTTTCTCTTTCTTTCTTTCTTTCTTTCTTTCTTTCTTTCTTTCTTTCTTTCTTTCTTTCTTTCTTTCTTTCTTTCTTTCTTTCTTTCTTCCTTCCTTTCTTTCTTTCTTTCTTCCTTCCTTCCTTTTTCTTTTCTTTTCTTTCTTTCCCCTTTTTCCACTGATACTGGGATTTAAACTCAGGAACTTGCACTCTTGCATGACTTTTTTTTAGCCCGAGGCTGGCACTCTCTCCCACTGGAGCCACATCTCCACTTCCCATCTTTTTAAAAACGTTTTATTATTATTATAAAGGTGATGTACAGAGGGATTGCAGTTATGTAAGTCAGATAAAGAGTATATTCTTTTTGGACAATATCACCCCTTCCCTTACTCTCTCCATTTTTCCCTCCCATCCCACCCACAGTTGTATAATTCATTTTCAACACAGTATCCATTTCACTTTCCACCTTTTGCTGGTTAATTGGAGATATAAGTCTCCTGGATATATTTGCTCAGGCTGGTTTTGAACCACAATCGTCAGATTCCTACTTCTTGAGTATCTAGGATTAAGGCATGAGCCACCAATGCCCAGTCAGAGTGAGGAAATTTTAACCAGCCAACCATGCCAAACTAAAAGCAAACAACAAAATTCCCTATGAAGCTTTAAAACATTATAGTCTCTAGGGCCTCACCTCTACAGCAACTAAGTCAAATTTGGGTTGAGGCCTGAAAGGTGTAATTTGGAAATTCTTTCCCCCAATTATTTGAATGCAAACGTGTATTTTCAGAGCCCATAAAAATGCTGACTCCAAATTATGTTCAAAGTCTCACATTGTAGTTTTATCTTTAGAAGATCTTTAGATACCTCACATTATGCAGCATTTAAACTCACACGCCAGCAGCCAAATGCCAATGTTTATGGGTTCCCACATATTGGATGAAACACCTTGGATACGCAGAAGGCCGAGCTGTCTCCCGTGGGGCTGAGAGGCTACGTGTTGACATTCTCCATGGAGTAGAATCCATAGCTAACAAGACTCACATGACAGGCAAAGCAGAGAAAGCATACTGATCCAGACTCAAGACAAAGAGACAGTGGCGTGTTCCTCCCATAGTATCCTGTGGCCAGCAAAACCAGGGATCCCTGATGCCAGTTTCTTCCACCAAAGAAATTCAAGTTGCCCACCGGGCACTGATGGCTCGTACCTGTAAGTCTAGCTACTCAGGAGGCTGAGATCTGAACATCACAGTTCAAAGCCAGCCCAGGAAGGAAAATCTGCAAGATTCTTATCTCCAGTTAACCACCTAGAAGTGGATCCATGGGTCAAGTGGTACAACACTAGCCTTGAGCAGAAAAGCTAAGACACAACACCCAGGCCCTGAGTTCAAGCCTCAGTACCAGCACCAAAAGTGAGAATGAGAAAGACAAGGGAAGCTCAAGTTGCTGCCAAGGGGTGGGGTTCTTCCCAGTTAAAGGATTTAGTCCCAAGCTCAAGATCATGGCCAGAGGAGGGGGAGATTCTGAATTGACATCTATTATTGGACAAGAAATAAATTTCTTCAGACCATGCAGTTGGAGACAGCCTTTACGTGTTTGCAGCGGAGCAGAGAAGCTACTAGAATCACGCAGACCCTATATATTTGACGCTGTGTGTGTCAGACAGCTTTACTATCTGAAGGAAGAGGTGTCAGACCGTTTCAAGGTGTCAGCTTGTGGCTGGCTGGCTGCGTTGCCTCTGGATGTGAGGCAGGGAGTGTGAGATGGAGGAAGCCACTTACCTCAGAGCAACCGAGAAGCAAAGAGAGGGGTGAAGGGGCCCCCTGGGACATGGACTAGCGGCACCAAAGTTTAGACACACTGTAGCCCGAATCACAGCATCACTCACATCCACTCCAAGACGAGTAGAGGCAATATTCCAATGGAAGCCTCCAAGAGGCAAATCAAAGAGCCGAAGTTTAAGCCAGCAATGTGCCGGGTAGATGAGGGTACTGGGGTAAATCAGTCGGTGCTGACTATGGGCAGTCTTGGCGGGAGACCCCTCCCACACCCCTGCCGGTGTGTCTGGGGTACAGATGCCTATCTAAACACTACCAGCTGAGCCAGACAACCCGTAGCTTGTACCCAGAATCCTAGCAAGTCAGGGGGTCGAGAGCTGGAAGATCAAAATTCAAAGCTAGCTCAAGTAGAAACGTCTGTGAGACACGATCTATAAAGTAGCCAGCAAATAGCTGGACTGGACGTATGGTTCAAGTGGTAGAGCACGAACCCAGGAAATGAGCTGAGCAAACATGAGGCCCTGAGTTTAAACCAGTAACCTACTCCCACAAGAACAAACAAAAAATCAAAAACCCTAGTAGCTAACTAAAGTATACACACAATTCCCACCAGTGAAATCCAAGGACTGACACTCAGTAGCTGAGAGGTTGGCTCCAGCTGGCAGCAAAAATCCCTAAGTCATGTTCCAGCTCCAAGGGTCCTGGGGGATTCCAGATACAGCACCTCCTTGCTTCTTGAATAGAGCTGTGAGGAAGAAGTGCAGAGACAAGAAGTCCCGAGGGAGCCTGTGTGGCACCCGCTTTGCTCTGCCTGGGCCCCAAACCTGCTTTTCACTATCCAACAGGAATGTGGTGGAGGGAAACACAGAAGTCCACCCATTTCTCATGTAAGTCACCACTTGAGATGCTTTGTCAAGACTTCAGTTCACCCCGCTCTGCACAGAAAAGACTTAAAACAAAGCCCCGACCTTGTGGTGTGTGATGATTCGTTCTGGATCTCCACAGACGACCATCAGACTTCAAGGCAAATGGATCTGGATTTGAATCCCAGCCCAGCCGGATGCCCAGCCTCACGAGCTCAGCAAGGTCGCTGTTGACTCTAAGTCAAAGGGTCAAAGTTAAATGAATGAGCTCATTCACGCCGTGTGTTGTGAGTGGTCATCCTTCAGCACTGTAATTATTATTCTCTGTTGAGGGGTGATGGGGGTTAGAAGGCTGAGAGTGGAAGATTAGTCTGTGTAAAGTGAGCACTGTGAGAAGTGCACCAGCACCCACAAAGCACCATGGGTGCTGGTCAGGACACGGGGAGGCCACACAGCACCTGGGGGCAGATGGTCCTGCACCAAAGCCTGGGGAAGACGCATGGCGTGCACCCATCCTAGAAACTGTGGCATGGCCAAGAGGGCAGCAGAGCCAGAGTTTAGGCCTGCCTCCCAGGAAGCGGGGAGAGCGCCCCCAAGCAGGGAGGGGGGGAATCTTGATGCCCAGAGGACACTTCAGAGAGATGACTAAAACCCCACCCCCACCCAGAGCCTTCCTGGTTTAGATGTGGCTCATAGGGGCAGGGGGGGGGTCTCCACTGATGTCACCGCGCCCCTCAATGCTGCCTGCGGCGGACATCGGCCTCGCTGGGCCCAGCTCCCGAGTCTCCCTCCGTGCATCTCACCTTAGTTTTCATGGTTACAAGCTTCCAGGCACGTGGCCTTGCCGGGGGAGGGGGGGGGGGTGATACACAATGGGTCGGGTCTAATTTTGCAAAGGTGGGAGGAGGCTGTTGTGGGAGCCTAGCTCTGATGTGGACGGGGCGAGGGGGGGAGTTGTGGGGGAGGAAGGGGGTTGGAGGACAGAGGGGGCGATCCCATTTAACCTTTCACCATTAGGAGCTCTCTACAGCTTAACTGGAAAGAAGTTCCGCCATACTCTGGAAAACCAAACAAGTGTTGCTCTCACCGAGGGTCGTATGAAGCGAGTGTGTGCACGTCAGACTGGTTTGTTTAACATTATGTATTTCTACCAGTCAGATCTTCTGAGGGGAAAGAGCCTTGTCTGGCAGGGCCACAGCTCCAGCTTTCTCCGCCCAGTCCTGTGCACATGGTGAGTTTCTCACCTTTACCCCTTTGCCGCAGGTTCTACCACTGGGCAGTAAATCACAGTTTACCATCCATACACCTGTGCAGCCAGTCCCTGTTCTAACAGAGCCGCCTCCTGTCCGCCCTCCTTCCCTCCCTCCCTCTCAGTCCCTTATCTGCAGATTCAAGTGCCTTTGCATTTTGGCCCAAATGGAAACTTGGCCCAAGCTAGTGTCCCTGGTGGCTTCAAGGAGATTAAGAACAAATCACAAACACCAGCTTCCTGCCTGCCCTGTTCAGAGCACTGACAGCCAGACCTGGCTGGAAAGATGCCCCTCCTGGCAGGTGACACCTCAAGACACCCCTGGGGCTCTCAACACACACCACGAAGGTCTGTGGAAAGCTGACAAGTCAGCTTATCAAAACACAGGCTGAAGACGGGGAAATCAAGTTCCCAGGCTGCCAAATCACAGCCAGCCGCCTCCGAGGCACTGGGAAGGCCCCAAAGGCCCCACGCGGACAGCCAACGAGCAGAGTGGGGGATGAGCAGATGGAGCCTTCGAGGTCCCAGGCATGGAACACCTCGGCTGCCTGTGGACGGGGCCGGGGCCCCGCATCCTCCACTCATTCTCACACAGTACCATCACCAACCCCCACATCCCCAGAGCTCCCCTGGAAGGTCCTGTGATTCCCTGCGGTCAGGGGGAATGAACCTGTGGACGGTGAGGGCCCAAGCCAGGGGCAAGCCGAACCACTCAGAAAGTCTAATGGCTCACCTCACAGCCCTCCGCCCAGCCTTTAACAGACCCGGTGGGGAGAGAAGCTCGGATCACAGACTGGAAACCCAGCAATGGCGGATCTCAAGGCAGAGCCTGCTGCTCTGGAGTTGGGAGCCCTCCGAGTCTGTCACCGCTCCGACGATTGGTTTATAACAGAAAATCAGCAGTTGCTGCGTCCACCCTGAGGATCTGGCAGGTGCTGCTGAGTTATGTTTCTGTCATCCACACCGATGGCTCCTCCCGGATACTTTTAGGCAGCAGATGTGTACAAAGAACAAGTTGTTTGGACTGCCAAACATTTAACCACTGGCTCAAAGAATTGGGACTTGTTGGGCCCTAAGGGTTTGGCCAAGAAGAGCCACCAAGATTCCTTTGGTTATAACAAGCAGTCACTGAGGTCATACGAGCAGGGAATTTATTCAAAGGAAATGGTTTTGTCTCCTATGATGAAATAAAGATGGGCATCAAGAGTGCCTGGAAGGAGGCACTGGCCGCCCACAGGGACTGCTCAACTCTAGCTCTAACCAACTCATGTCCCAAGCATCTGCCTCTTCTCCTCCTTCAATGTCCTAGGATTTGGACCTCAAGCCAGACCCAAAGAGCCACTGTACCCTTCCCATGTCCATTTTAAAAAATATTCCTGGAGAAAATCCTTCTTGGTCAGGCTTAGGTCAGATCCATCCTTTACCAAGCAATCAAGACGAAGTATGAAGGCCTCATGCAGAAGGAGATGCCCTCTGGGAGAGGGGGTGGTGCATACTCTGAGTGGACAGAACAGGACAGGCCTTGTCTCCTAGTATCAGAGCAGACAGCGGCGAAGTTCCAAGCCTAACTGACCACCTGCCTTTGTAAATAAGTTCGACTGCAGCAAACCCGAGCTGCCTTCCCACCACGTGATAGATTCACAGGAGCGTTTATAGCCAGAAAGGCCTGCAATGTTTATAAACTGTCCTTCATTGAGCAAGTTTGCTCCTCCTGTGCTAAAGGACGAGACACTGCAGTGGGAGCCAGTGACACACTCCAGTGAGTGTGCCCCACAGAGCCGACACACTCAGAACGAGCTTGTGCCACTCTCTCAGTGTGTGTCTGTTTGGAAGCATCCCAAATGCTGAGGTGGACATGTCGTGATTTGGCCTGGCCGGACGTTGGTAGGCACCAGCCTGCGCGGTAACTTTTGTGTGTGTCCTTAATCTTCTGAGGCTTTGGGGAAAGTGAGAGGCAGGTGGCTAGGCGTGGGATCAGCCCAGCTTGGGGAGGATCTCAAGGAAAGATTCAAGTTGCACAGATAGAACAAGGCAGATGATGGCTGCAGAGCGAAGGGCAATCCTGTCCACTTGACGACATTGTATGAGGATGGTGGGGAGATAGGGTTAAGCACACAGAGTTGCCTTCTGTACCCTCTGCTATCACATCCTGCGACTGCCCCTGTGAGTTGCACAGGGGGTCCATGGGGCCCTGGGGGGAGCGAAGTTCCATCTCTGCAGAGGTGGTGCTTGGCAGTCTCTGCACAAGGCTTTCCTCAGTATTGTCAACAAGCCTTTGTGGATCCTTCCTGGATGCCAGTGTGTTAGTAAACGCTGGGCTGGCTGCCTCACCAAGATGTGGACAGATCTCCTCCAGAGCATTGCTCATTTCCTCCTCCAAGGCTGGCAAAGAGAGCGGCCTGGCTTCATGGCGGACCCAGCACCCAGTCCCCGGCCAACTCCCAGAGCCAGCAGAAGAAAGGACCAAGGCTTGAGCCTCGCCTCTCTGCTTGAGCCTCGCCTCTCTGCTCGTGCGCTTCGGCTGAGCAGCACCTCTGCCCCTAGCGTATCCACAGCGGTGACCCGGGAGAGGCAGGCACACAGAAGGAGACAGCCCCGAATCTCAGCCCCGACACGGACAAGGTCAGCAGAGGGTGCTTCCGTCTCGTTGGGAGGTTTTCCTTAGAGATCAGCTAGCTGCATTCTTGTGTCTCTCCTGGGCTTTTCTAAGCTCCCTTTGCCTTCTTTTCTCCATGTAACTGAGGTTAGTTCATGTGTGTACTTCCCTCGCCTTGGGCTGGGCACCTGGGCCACCCAGCCTATCTAGGCTGAGAGCATCTCTCTGGCCTAATCTTCTGGGCCTGGGTTGGTTCATGCCGTCTAAGCCCTTGGAGACTCTCCTGGACCGTATCATGTGGACGCCAGTTACTTCCTTCCTGGACTGTCTCTGAGCATGTACTGTCTCAGAGATTTGATGCAGTGGACAGATTGATGTCCAGACCTCTATGACACCACATACGTTCACTCACTTCCTGTACATACCAAGTCAGATCTCTTCTTCCTAGGACAATGTGCCTTCCCCCACAGCCCAGAGCAGAGACAACACTCTACCGAACTGGCTGTCCACTTTCTAGGCAGGAGGACCAAAGAGGAGTGGCCATAAGAAAATTCTGCTCCACAGGTCTATCAGCAGCATCCCCGAGCCCACGTGTGTGAATGCTCTGAAGCTGCCATGGTACTCTCTTCCGACAGCTTGAAGATTTTTGTCATCAAAAGTGAAGCGGGGATAAAGGTCCTGGTTAAGATGGGGCCTGAATGCAGCCCAGGCTCATTTTCTCAGATGATAAGACACTTTCTGAGAAGCTTCCTAGAGCTTTGCATGTCATTGAGCTTATCTAATCCAAACGACTACATTGTGTTCTGTTCGCTCATCATCATTCTTAGCATTACTCCAGAGGATAGAGGAACAAAACAGAATTAATCAAAACCAGCAGTGAAACATTGCTGGGAAGCAAATCAAGCATGCAGTAGCACACAAAGCAACATTTATCCCCTCTGTATACCAGCGAAGTGCTCAGAGGAGACACCCCCCAACCTCCTCCTTCCCTGGGAGACGCCGTACCCCGAGAGGAGAACCCACTAACTAGAATACAGCATGAGGAAACGGGGGGCCCCAGTAACTCCCACAAATAACAGAGTCATCTGGAGGTGAGTACCAGATGCCTGTACACTTCAGACAAAAAAGACACCACCTTTCCCCCCTCTCCCAGCTCTGAACACTCATGACTTCATGTGGATCCAGGTGGCAGATGAACTCTTCCTTTATCGTTCCTGTACCATCAAGAGTGCCAGCAACCCAGAGCTTCCTTCATTAATCTAAGAGAACAGCAAGCCTGCAGCCAGAACCAGCTTCAAGACAACAAAGCAGATTGGTGTCTTTCAGTATGTCATGGCTGAATGAGCATGGAGCCTATCCGTCCCCCTAACAGAGAGACGTGACACCTATTACTTTCCTGATAAAGTTTTTATGTGGGTGCTGATGGGTGAAAATCAAGCAAATGACTGCCTCCCGGGACCCTAATAAATAACACCCCAAAACAGCGAGCTCCAGTCTCCTTCAGAGACATCTACCAAAATGATGGTGCTGTCAGGCTGAAAAAGACAATGCAAAGCTAGAAATTATTTCTTTTCTTTTTCTTTTTTTGCTGTGGTTATAATGTTCACTGACAGTGTCTTCTATATTTATATTTGTTCACCTGCCAGGTTTCACCTGGATAAAAGCTGGAGGGGAAAAAAGAGGCTAAACTGTTGCCAAAAAGCTCTCTCTCTCTCTCTCTCTCTCTCTCTCTCTCTCTAGAGGACACACACCTGTGTCCTCCAGAAAATACTGTTTAACCAGCAGAAGAGGCAGGTGCTCCCTGATTTTCGGAACTGGACTGCCTATTATTACAAGCAGAAACATGTTGCTCTAAACAAATGCTGCCCCGTTGTTCTTAAACCCACAGATCTGAAACACCTGGGTGTTTGCTACCAATGCAAATGCCCAGGCTTTATTCTGCCTCCCTGATTCTGGTCCAGTGTGTCTTCCCTGGGAATCATGTTCATGGGAAAGGGGGAAAGTGAGGAGAAGAAGGGTGCTAGGAGCAAGGTAGACATAGCTGTTCTCAACCCCCATGTCTGCATTTCAGAGACCAGGCAAGGAACCTCGAGCTCCTTGAATTCAGTTTCTGGTTTACAGAGAAAGGACATTGGACCTGGGAGAGAAGACCCAGTCTGGTCAGCAGGGTGAGACCCTGGGAATGCCCACTACGCACTGTCCTCACAGAGAATTCCCAGACCAGCCTGATCATTATTGAACTGCAAAGCCAGGAATATGTGCCTGCAAAGTGCTTAAAACAACCTTTCAGGGAAGGAAAAGGGGAGAGAGCTAGGAGTCATCTATACAGAAAGAGCCTTTGTTCAGGAAAGATGGCTTTGAAAAAGCAAATGTTAGTGAAAGATGCTATACATTAGAGGAAGTTCCTGGGGCAAATCCGGCCTGCAGCACAAGGACCCTTCTGTCTGACCATCTGCAGACTGTATCTGAATGCCCACGAAAGAAGCAGGGACTCGGATGCCTAATGGCCTTTGGACTCAAATAAAAAGGAAACAAAGTGGTTCCTAAACAAAAGGCCTGTAGTCTGAAAGCAGTCCTTAAAGAGAAAGGGTCTTGTGCATCTGCATTTCTTCCAAATAGGGCTTAATGAGACCACACAGCTAATGTCCTTTAGAGAGACCCCCAAATCCAACTCCACTTTGTATTCCTAGATGGAGGAAGAACCTTGGGTAGCAGAAGCGAGCTCTGTGGGGTTTGTTAAAAATGATGGTCATTATAGCTTCCCTGGAGCTCCTTGTAATGATATTTGAACCCTAGCTGAAGAACTTCTGGATCAGCTATGCCCAACCTTCCCGGAAGTTCCTCTTGAGCTATAAGAGTAATGGAAACAGACTATTCTGAGCAGCTCAGCTGTGGGCCTAGTACACAGCGACACGCACAGTGTGCGCTCAGTAGAGACTGAGGGCTTTATAGAATGGAGGTGGTGAATCTATTAGCATTACTTCTGAAATCCTGGGCCTTTTCAACTCAATGTCATCCTACGGAGACTCACTTTTGAAGAATTCTTGTCAAAATGCAAACAGGAAAGAGTAGGGCCTCCCTGCCACTCAGCCGTGATGTGAGTCATTCGTAGACCAAATGGGATTCTTCCAGTCCATCACTTCAATCGTGTGAAAATGGCTGCAATGTCCTTATCTGTGGATTGCTCACCAGGCAGCGCTGTGTGACAGAGCCGGGGCCAGAGATTTACCCACAGGCAGAGCTGGAAGAAAGCCCCAGGAGTCTTGACACCGGCCATGGTTCCTTCTACTCCATCTTACAGCCCAGACAGCCCATCAGTAGAAAGATTAGATTAGAAAGATCTAATTTCTGAATTGTTAGACCTTTCTTGAGTAATCAGTAGCATCTCATCTTCCCCAGTGCTTTCTGGAATCTTCTGGAAGACTCAGAGTAAGTCTCGACAGGGCCCCACACAGGGCTAATGCTCCTTTGCCACCTCCTAGTACAGATACACTTGCCCACTGGACACGAACCTAAGTATTTGGCAGGCCAGATGCTCCCCCATCATGGTCGGCTGAGCTCCACTGCTACAGGTCAGGTCTGCTCTTTCTCCATTAATTCAGCTGCTTGGATGGACGTACGTGCATAACACCACTGCCCTTCCGAGACATCTCAGAGCCCTCATCCTAACTCTTTGTATGCGTGGCTCTGCTCACATCCAAGTGTGGAGCCTGTTACTGCCACAGTCAGTGCTCAGATGCGGCCTGTCTTCAAGAGGAACACGCCCACCCAGCTGCACACACTCAAAGCATGACAAATAGCCTGGCGTGGGAAGGGCATGCTGGCGCCCATGCTGGACTGCAGCTGGGTTTAGATAAATGAAGGGAATCTTGATAAAAGAGGAAGAAATGTCTCAACACTTGTACACAACTAGCGATGTCTCCACATCCCAGAGACCAAGGGTAGGTCAGCTATTTCTCTACACTGCTCAGTTAATATTTATCATCAGCCTTAGTGCAGCAGAAGAGGAGAGAATTAATGATCCATTTCATGGAGAGTTCCCACCTGCGTCTCAGCACGGGCTCACAGGCCTTCAAAAAACAAATTTCACAGACTTGCCACAAAGTATAAGGAAAATCCAACAGATCCATAATGTTCCCTTCCTTTAAATCTCTACACAAAATATATCGTCTTCCACTTCAGCCAATTTCTCCAGAGTTTTAGATTGGTGCTGATCCGGTTTTTCTTTTATCATATGAAGTGATGCCAGGTCTGCAGGTCATCAAACATTACCAAAAGCTGTAAAACATTTACCAAAGCTATAAAAGGGGGAATTTGGAGATGAGGGACAAAACATAAAATGCATTCTAAAGCATGTGAGCACTTTGGCCTTACATAATGAAAATAATTATAATAATTTATAGCTAATTCTGCTTAAGGTTTCATTATGTTATGACTGAGATGTCCTTTTTTGGTAGGCACGAGGACAAGATATCATAAAGCAAAAGAAATCAGAAAATAAAAGCAGAAGAAGATTCTCGATGTAAAAAAACATGCAACCAGGGAATTCTTCAAGGAAAGAAAGGACAAACCTACATACCAGTGATCACTCTTAACTTGATCATTAACTCTCTTGCCTAACTTTTATATACATCATCTGCTTGTAATGCACGTGCTCCAGAGTTTGTCTCTCTCCATGGCTGAGGGAATTTGACATTATTCTTGTTTGACTGCTTTATCCTAGACCTCTGCTTATGACTGCATTCCAAATGAAAATTACGAACTGTCACGCAATGCCACTTTTTAAATGATCTGAACCACTAGTGTTATAAGACTATCTGTACCTTACCTTATTCCAAAAAGTTTTGAAACACCTCACTATAAATACAGCAGGAATCATGGAAAATGAGGACTGGAGACTCAGGATGAAGCCTGTGCACTTGGGTTAGTGAACCCCTGAGGTACATGAAATAAACTATGACAGGGCTGGGAAGGTGGCTCAGTGGTAGAGCTTGCCTTGCATGCATGAGGCCCTGGGTTCGATTCCTCAGCACCACATAAGCAAAAAGCAAAAATCTAGAAGTGGTGCTATGGTTCAAGTGGTAGAGCGCTAGCCTTGAGCTGAAGAGCTGAGGGACAGAGCCCAGGCCCAGAGTTCAGGCCCCACGACCAGACCCCCCCCCCCCAAAAAAAAAAAACAACGACAAGTCTCAATAGCAGACAATTGTGCACAAGCTCAGACCTTGGTTGGCTCTCTCCAGGTGCTTCTCATGCTCCTTTCTGGGGTCTGGGACCAGCTGGGGCATATTTTCCTCATGGTGCCGATAGAATCACAGATTAGTAAATGGAAGTACATAACACTTCTTAAGGACTTGCTCAGAGCTGGTAACAGTCACCTCCACTTTCCAGTCTTGTGTAAGCTCTTCTTATTGGAAAACCAAACCAAAAACCGTGTAAGAAATGGGATTCTGGGAAATGTAGCTCCCAGCCTTAGCTGCACGCAGCAGTGCTAGCAGTGATGATGCTGGTGGTGGACATGTGGCTTTGGTGTTAATGGTGACAGTGACAATGGTAGTAGGTTTTAATGGTGGAGCGGATGGTGCTGATGGTGATTATGGTGGAGGTGGCTGGGTGGGGCCATGGTAGTGATCATGGTGGTAGAGGAGGTGCTGATGTGGTAATAATGTCCATGATTATAATAGTGTCACTGGTGCGTATGGTAGCAGTGGTTATGGAGGTAATGGTGCTCACTGTGGAGGTGAGAGTGATGATGGTGATGATGATGATGATAGTGACAATGAGGATGATGGTAGTAATAGTGCTGGTGGTGGCATATGGGTAATGATGGTGGTCATTGGGATGGAGGTAATGGTGCTCACTGTGGAGGTGAGAGTGGTGATAATGATGATATTTATGGGGATGATGATGGTGATAATGATAGCTATGGTGGTGCTGGTGGTGGTAACAAGGTTGTCATGGTGATGGTGGTGGTGCTGATGGTGATACTGATGATGATGATGGCTGTGTTGTGGCAAGGGTGGTGGAGGTGCTAGTGGTGGTTGTCATCGTAGTCTTCCAGATCGGGGAGCATCTGGCCTTCCAGACACTCATGTTCAGATCCAGTGGGCAAGTGCATCTGGTCTAGGAGATGGAAAGAGGACTCACTGGGGTCTAGATCTAGCTTAGAGCAAACACGGTACAGAGCCAACGGGAACAGGCTGGGGTGGTGTGCCTGGGCTCCGGACCCCAGAGCAGGGAAGTGACCGGGCAACAGCGGCGGAGCCGGGGTAGCTGCAGAGACGTGCCCTGCCCTGGATAGTTCTCTGCCCTCCGGAGACAGGATGCAAAATGGACGAAGCACAGGAAAAGAGCTGCTCTTTATTGATCACGTTCATGATCAGCCACGGAAGTCTATCAATCCAAACATCATTTTATCGGACAAGTTGTGGTATTTATATATAAGTCACGTTGGGTATGAATAATAATAATTTTCTTGTCTTCCCATCAGAAGTATATTTCTTACTTCTATGCTCTCTTCAGAGTCCCCCTAACCACGCTGTCGTGCAATGATGGTAATGGCGACCCTCATTCCCCATTTCTGTTCATTCTGTTCTATTTCTCGACTCCTTTATTATAGGTAGCAGAGGTGTTTACTGTCATTGTGAACACGTCACTGTGTTTAATTTCTTTCTCGTTTATTAAGATGGAGATTTTCTCCATTTTCTTCTGCTGAATCCTCTCTCTGCGCTCTCTAGGTGCAAGGTGCTCAGATGTTTCAGAGCCTTTGGATGTTTGGTGGTGGAGTATGGCGGCAGGAAGTCCACCCAGGTCTCCTCAGCTTGTGTCCTTGTATCCTGGTTCCTGTGATGAGCCCACAATTCTTGAAGCACATGTGTGGCTGTGAAGCCACCCACCTTCCCTGTTGAGAGTCTCTGGGGTTGGTATGGAGTGCAAGGCAGACTCTGCACCTGGCAGCAGGTGGCAGGCAGTGAGCCGTGGACATTGGCATTGTCTATCCCAGCAGGAAGCCCGCCCTGCAGCCTGATGGTCAGGCTAGGCTGTCTGGCTGGTTCCCGGACCTGCCACAGGCCTTGCTTCTGGAAGGCAAAATAATAATGATGATGATGATAATAATAATAATCAGGCCACACCATGGGACCCCCTCTGGATTAAATAAGGTAACTGTCAGGAGGCACTGGGCCATGGGCAGGTCTGAAAGGAGGGGGCTCCTGTCCTGCTCTCTGTAACTGGGGCTGCGCCTCACCGGGGCCTTACAGCAAAGCCTGACGAGTTTTCAACCCAACAGGCAGCTCCGCTCCTCAATTCTGAACCTTTAACAGGAAATGTGAGTTGAGAGAGTGTTTGAATTGGCTCATGCCAAAACAAAACAAAAAACCCAACAACAATATTTGCTTGAGGTTAGCTCCTGCATTATGAATTTTTAACCTCACATAAATCAAACTGCAAGGAAAAAAAAAAAGACAAAGCCTGAATTTCCTGTGCTGGAACCAAAATAGAAGCTGCCTGGTCTCTCAAACAACCCCAGTGATGCTCCCATAATCAAATCACGCTGAGATGAATCGCTGGAATATTTATATTTAGGTCTTAAAGTATAATGTAAAATAAATGAAAACAGTCTGTCTTCTCTCCACGGAAGCCCTGCCACTTTTCCACTTACAAAGGCGACTTGAAGACTGGGCCATTTTGTGCCTGGGGCAGAACTTGGCTTTTTCCCCTTAACTGCTTCTCCCATCCCCCTTTCCTCTCCACCCCTCCCCCCAGATGTCCCTTATGAGGTCCCCATTTCTAAATGATGGATGGAAAGTCTTGGAGGAAATCCATCCATAGCAGGAGGTAAAGAAAATCTCTGTGGACTGTGTATTCGGAGAAACACAAACTCTTAGAACCATCCACCAGACAGAAGCTTAGAGAAGTAGAATCGTTGCCCCCAATGTAATCATTAATTGGACACATTTTTCAGCACTTCTTTTCAATTACAAATGTAGGAGACCAGGAAAACAATACAAGGAAAGTTTTGGCTTGGGGGGAAGGCAGAAGGAAACAGGAGCTCTTGTTAGGCATTTCTAGGAGCTGTCGAGACACCGTGGCAAAAGATGGCCTTGGAACTCAGCTTTAAAGGTTGATCAAGGTTCTCCTGGGGGAAAATAAAGCTGCCAAGGCCACAAGAATTGTGTCAAGGCTGATCTGGAAGTGGCAGAAGGTGTGAGGTGGAAATTTGTGATAACAAGCTGGAAAAATAAATTGAGGGCAAGGACGCAGGCAGCTGGGAATAAGTCAGATAGGGCTTTATCTTACAGAAGACTGGAGGTGTTCAACCAGAGCGTGTGTATGAAGTCAGCAGCGGAAGGCGTCAGTCATCCATTCAGTCATTCACTTAGCAAAGCGTGATTGAAATCCTTGCGGAAGAATAACAGATTCCTGTCCCAGAACCTGATCTTCTTGGGTGGCAAAAAAACACCAACAAATAAACTGAGAGGCTGACACCCACTGTGGGCCCCTAGGGATGCGGGGAGATGGGCACATGGGGTGTCTGTTGGCAGTTGCATACCTGGGGAACATTCCAAGTGCAGAAAGATTAGAGTAAAGACCTCCCGGTAAATGGACAGGTCATCAAGAGAAGAGGTTGGCGTTAGGTGAATGGCAGGAACCGGAGGTCAACAGGGCCTTGCATCAGACTCGGGAGTTGATAGGGAAATGCCACCATGAGTGCCTGCTGAGGTCTGGCTGAGCTGCCCACATCTGCTCTGCACCATGGTACACAGGAGACGGGGGCGGCTTGCACGGAGCAGTCGGAGAGCCTGGTGAAAAGAGTGCAAGTTGAGACTTTCTGCAAGGGCAGCTCTGCACTGGGCACCTACCTCAGCTGAGAGCTGAGGATCACAGTGCGAAGCCAGCCCAGGCAGGAAAGTTCCAATTAACCACCCCAAAGCCAGAAGTGGTGCTGTGGCTCAAATGGTAGAGCGCTACTACTAGCACAAAAAGCTAAGGGACTGTGCCCGGGCCCTGAGTTCAAGCCCATACTGGCAAAAAGAGATGGAAAGACCTGAAGTTTAGGTGTGGGAAAGACATCAGGATATAAGCTCAGGACTGGGGGAAGGTAGGTGAGTGTCTTTGAGACCTCCAGTGAAGGAGCTGAAGAGGAAAGATTGCCCAAGAGGGGGAGAGAGGGCTGGGGAGAACAGTGCCCTCTGCCCACCTCACCCGACATCTGCCCACTGGCCACTCCAAGGAGGCCACATATGGTCACCTGCCCAGCAGCCTGAGCACACGACACATCTATCTGCCTGGAGGAGCTGACATTTGACTGGGAGAGGAGGGGGCAGATGACAATAGATGACAGAATTCATTGGGTGAGGGGAGGGCCATGAACGGGGTGGGCAGAGATCTCTTCTCTGAAGATCAGGCCTCTGGGTACCAGTCCAGTCCAGCAGGAACCTGAAGGCAGAGACAGGGAGGAAGAGGAGCACACAGGCAAGGAGGAACATGCCAGAAAGGACGCAGGGTGCTGGGCAGAGACTCAGCTCTGACCACATTCCCAGGCGGTGTGTACCAGATACCGTGCTCTCGGGCTTCCGGGACCTGATGACAGCAGGGACTCCCTGCAAGTTGCAGCAACCAGGACCAAGTGCCTGTCCACCCCTCTGCCTCCTGCCAGCTCCCTGTGCCTTTGAAACCTGGAGCCTGTTTGCACCTTCTGTGGGCCTGGCCCTGCTGCGGGGTCCAGCTCATTGGTGGCAGATTCTGGGTCCTCTGGGACATCCAAGCAGACCACTATCTTCACTGGGGGATGCCATGCAGCCCCTGAGCCCTGTCCCCAGGCACCCCCAAACGGTCTGCTCCCCAGCTGTGCCGCCTACCCCTAAAGAACCCCTACTTCTGCTTGCAGCCAGGTTGGAATAATTACCTTGGCTCATTCTGCAGATTCCTTTCCATGATTAAAAGTAATGACCCGCCAACTTCCAGTCAGTAGCTGTGGGTGAGCAATCCCCACCAGCCCCAGGATCCCGACCCACACTCACAGCACCGTGGTCACACCTGTGGGTCTGACAGGACATCGCAGGACACCAGGTCAAAGGGAGCTTGTTGGAGAGAAAGAGCTAAGCTAACAAGAGGCTGAAGTGAAAAGACCTGGGACCTTTGACCTCTCTGGGCCTCTGCCGCCCTGTTTGAAGGGACGAAGCTTCCACTCAGGCAGTGGATCAGCTAGTGGGTCAAATGTTCACTGTTCACATGGCAGAGTGGCACCAGTGCATACGGTGTGCAGTGTTAGCTGATGACACTTCTTTAACTGTTACCACCACGGCCATACTTCCTATCTCAGTGCATTTGTGCTGCTATCACAGCCGAATGGCTGATAGCAACAGACATTTCTTCGCCCCAGTTCTGGATTCCAGAGGTCTGAGGTCGGATTTGGAGTGTGGTGAGGGCTGTTCTCTGATTCGTAGAGGACATCTTACAATGCCATCGCCTGGTGGGAGATTAGTGCGCCCAAGGCGCCAAGCTCATCATTGAGGACCTGACTCCAGGACCTGGCCACTGTGCCAAGGCCTGCCCACCGCACGCCACACGGCTGCACACTCAGGGCCTCGTCTGAGTACTCCTGCTTGCTTTCTCACTTGGCTCCTTGGAGCAAGGCTGCTCTGTTCTAGGAGACCCACCAGGCTGCTCTCTCCCAACTTCCTTCCTCAGGCCCTGGCCCCCAACGGAGCTCAGTAATTAGGATGGATAAATGCAGATGCGCTGGGAGGGAGAGAAAGCCGGAGGCAGAACAGGAGAGATGACAGACGTGAGTTTGGGTGCAAGGGCGGTGTGCAAAAGAGGCAGAAGATGTTTATTATCTCAGGGCTTGGCTAGGCCTAAGGGCGAGGCTGGTCTCTGTTCAGACTTCTCCCTACGTGGGTGGTGGGGTGACTGTGTCCCTGGGGGCCTTCAGGGAGGGGTGGGCATTGGCTTCCAGGGAGGTAAAGTTGCCCAGCCTGAGAGGGAGGAAGAGTAGGGGGAGGAAGGGAAGGGAGAAAGGCAGGGACAGCAGGTGAGGGGAATGCCAGGGCCTGACAAAGAGGCAGGATTGCACAAAGGGGGTCTCCAGAGCCTGAGAGCCTGGGGCTGTCTCTGTTCTGTTTCCAGACAAGTCTCCCTGCACTCATTGCTCATCCTGGGACTGGGCCGTGATAAACAGCTATAGTGGCCACTGTCTTTGCCCAAAGGTGGACAGAGCAGAGGAGGGGTTCTAAGTAGCTTCAGTTCACAAAGCATCACAGAGATCCACAACACCATGTCCCGACCAGCTCTGACAAACCTGTCCCTAAAGTAAATGTGCTCCAAATACTTTAATCTAAAAGTAGGCAACAGAATACAGATTGTGTTTTACCTTCATGATTTCCCCAGTACCACTTCCTTCTTTACCCAAAATGCCTTGTTCTGAGTAGTTTTGCTTTTATACCTGCCAAAGATTGGCTGCAAAAAATGTCATCTATACTTCAGCAAGTCCTTGGTCCTTCTGGCGAGCTGGGAGCATGAAGTACACGGGAAGTATCAAAACCGCCAGTGCCCAGGCAGTGCCCAGCCTTCCTCCTGAAAGCTGGGACCAGCTGCACTTTGACAAAGTTCCTTTGTGCTATGAGGAAGCCCCAGAGTGAAGAATCCACCCAGCTTCACGTTGCAGCTATGTCGCTCCAGGTTGTTTGGTGCTTGGCCATTTCTGCTGAAATAAGGTTCCAGACCTCATGGTTCTGGAGGCAGGGAAGTCCAGCACGGAGGCGCTCGGTGGTTCTGGATGTGAGGAAGTCCAAGATGGAGGGGCCTGTTGTCTCCTCATCACCTGGTGTGTCAGGAGGACGAGAGAGAACAGAGGATGGAGTTGATTTATACCAAGCCCATATGGAGATGAAGCTGTTTCCACCATAGCCACACAAAACCGTCCAAAAGCAGAGCCCACACTAACCCAAGGTTCCTGTCTCCACACCACTGTTTCCCACAGAAGAACTTTGGAGGTCACATTCAAACCACCATCATCACGATGTGTAGGATGGAGGACCCTACGGACCCTGGGACAGAGGGATGGATGCCTGAGGGCACAGGGTATACCAGATGCCCGGAAAGGAGGTGGAAATTCTACTATGCGTGTGTTCACCATCACATCAGGAATGGATGGCATTTCCATGTCATTTTGAATAATTCAACTTACTTGTCTCATTTTCTTTTTCTCCCCTCTCTTTTCTCTTTGTATCCAAATGAAAGCCGAAAGCTGTGAATTCTCTGGAATATAGACTGATGCTTAAACTTCCTTGGCTGCCTTTCTCTTCCAAAGTGTCTCGTCTCTCCCATTGATATGAGCCAAAGGCTCAGGTTCTCGTGAATATTGCCATAGGACTTCCATTCCTATTCCAGGAAAACCAAGCTGCTCTTTTGGGAAAACACAAAAGCCATTGAGAATCCGGTTTCTGTAAAAGGAGAATACGATTTTCTGCTTAGTCCTAAATTGGTTTGGTAATGGTTAGTGTAAACAAACAAACAAAAATTGGGGCATCCTGTTGAAGGTGGGAATAAAAGAGGGGAGTGTAGACTCTCTAGGATTGACATAACTGTGGGAGAGTCCCCAAATATCTCTGAGCCCTGTGTCTTTCTATCTAATAAAAAGACATGGAGTGACTGATGCCAGGTGCTGTCCAGCCCAGCTTTTCCACCCGGGGGGTGGAAGTACACAGGGGATCTGAGGACAAGGTAGAGCAGAGTGTCTGGGCACAGAGGGAGAAGCACAATCCAGCTCAGAGTAGGTTACTGTGGGGTAAGTGGCTGGAGTCTAAGCATTTAGTCTGCGTCAAGCACTATTCTAAACCCATGAAGATCAGCAAGGCCTTACGTGTAAGCCACCATTGCGTATAGAAAGAAAGGCTTAAGTACAAGAGGGGATTTCCCAGAAAAGCCAGTATAATTGTTCTTTGGGGGTCAGGGATGGGTTCCTTGAAATCTACCCAGACGGTAATTATTATACTATTACGTGTTTATCTGCATGTGCGTGCAGACACATGTGCATGTGTGCTGATCACACTATTCAGATCTGTGTGTGCTTGAGGAATCCTTTTATTAGAAACAGTCCCAGCAGCGTTAGCACACAGGCTCTCCTCCTTCTCCCTTTGGAATGGTAACGCAGTTCTCTACGGAACCCCTGATTGGCAAAGCAGCTCCCGGGAAGGCCAGCCCTCAGCTGATCCTGACTAGCCACTGGGTGAATGCGGAAGAGCCCAGCTTGACCACGAATCTGTTACCCGTAGAACCTGGAGATTCAAGCAGCATGCACTCAGTTGCTTAGAAATGTCATTGTACACACTGCCAGCTTTTAGGCAAGAAAATTCCTTCCTTCCAGAAATCCAGGGAGAGGCTTTGTCTCTACAAAACAAAGCCCATTGAGCAACTGGACAATGTTCAAGTCTCTGGCATCCAGCCCATGACATGAATTTTCTCAATCTGCCTCTTCATTAACACATGTAAAAATTATGATGTGAGCTCTAAACCTGGAAACCCACATGCCTGTAGGTACCAGGGGCTCAATCAAAAATTTTATCTCCTATTCAAGAACTTCGAACAGTATCAGGACACTGGTTTGGTTAGCATCCATGTTAGAATGGCTAAATACATGAACTCACGCTACTACAGGATTCAGTTGTCTCATTCAATAAATACTCATTGAACACTGGGTCTGTGTGAAACCCTGTGCCAGACCCAGAGAAAGTAACTGTGAATGACCAGCACAGCCCTGCCTTCGAGCTGATGCCACGTACCCGGGGAGTTTTACAACAGCCTGCCTTCATCAAGCAGAAAGATCTTTGCAATACAGTCCTGCAGAAACAAGGGAGAAGCCATCTTCTTTCTGATGTTCCAAGTCCGCTTCTACATTCTCCTCACAGTGAGCTTTCAACTTGCTTTTGTGCTGTGGCTCTAACTCTTGTTTGTCCTCTGCCTGAAATGCCAGCCTGTCCCCTTTCTGCTCGCACACATCCTGAAGCCCATCCTCCCAGGGCTACCCTGGCACCGGCAATGCGGTGTCTTGCTCACAGATGCAGAGGTGGGCAGATGCCTTGGTGGAAATGGAAGGGACTGAAGTCACCAGATATGAACAAAGATGAAGGAATTCAAGAGAAAGCACGATTCTGACAAATAAGAACAAATGTCCCCTAAGAGGTGGGCTTGCTCCAAGTAACAAGCAGGAATTATCGCCCGAGAGTTGTGCCATACACGATTTTTACGTTCAATGTGGTTGGAAAGAGAACATCATTCTGAGGTCACTGAAAACTGCTTGTGGTGGAAAAATCTATTACCAAATTTTAAAACACAATAAAAGCTTAATAAAGGGTCCAGTTACAAAAAAATAAATCTATAAAAATCAATAGCATTGTTTCATACCAGTAATACCCTAGAAGGAAATGTAAGGGGAGGAGAGTGCCCTAAACATTCGTAACAATAAATATGAAACACCAGAACCATTCCTCCGCGGGAGGTGAAGTCCCAGGTGAGTGCTTTCTGATCCCCGAGCACAGAGAAGATGTAGCATGCTCCTTCAGAGGAGCAATGGGTGCCGCAGCCACCACGATCCCTGTGATAATTCTCATTGTGCTTGTATTAATCGCTCGGGTGTCTTCATTCCCTACTTTGCTATAACCTGAGGGATGGCGAAGGCTCTCTGCTTTACTCCCTGCTGTGTTCCCAAAGATGTCCCACATCTCGGTACCCAGCAGGTGCTCCATGCTATTGATTGGACTCAAGAGTGAAGATGAAGAGGGTGGCACACCTCAGCTGCTGTGAAGGGAATCCCAGAGGAGCTGGGATTGAGTGCTGCAATGCCAAAGAAGGGTTTTCAATCCACAGCGATTCTAAGACAATTGGGAATCGAATTCTCCCAACACAGTTTTCAAGGGAAAAAAAATGTGAGTCTTAAGCACATTCAGTTATCATTCCTGGCTCTGAATAGAGGTGTCCAATGCTTCCAAGACCAACAACACTGCTGTGACACTAGCAGGGTCCTCTGTCTTGTGTAAGCCGTGTTGGGGGACAATGGAGCTCCTGTAATTGTTCTAGAGACTTTCTTGGACCGCAGTGATGTCATCCCAGGGCTTCCAGTGTTGGTTACTTAGAAGTGTATATGAAAATGCTTGTTGGCTGAAACCACACTAGCCCTTTCTATCTTCTCTGACAATAAGGGTCAGAGAGCAATCAACATAGTATGGGGTTAGGTGTATGTCCTAGACCCTGCCCCTGCCATTGGGAAGGAAGGAAGAAGCAGCTACTCTGAATCACTCAGGAGATAGTAATGAGTCTTTCGAGAGAAGCCCAAACCCCATTTGTAAAGTTGTGTGTGTGTGTGTGTGTGTGAGTCAGAGAAAGAAAGAATATTATAATGGTCTATATAGAAGATAAAGATTTGCTGTGAGAGAGAGGATGTGAGCAGAGAAGAAAGTCAGGGAACAAACAAGTACACAGAACATGGAGCCCACATGGTGGGAACAATTGTAAGGGGTTTTGGAGGCAGAAGTCTCAAGGCTCCATTAAGTCAGGCACATAAGCAGACGGTTGCATCAGTCCAGAAACAGATCTGAGTTCCACATGTTGATCTCTGCAGGGATGGGAAACAGTTGGGGAAGGGAAGAACACACAAAGGGTGTGGACTCTGCCGAAATTGGAGAGTGTGCGGGAATCTCAGATTCCAGGGGTTCACACCTGTAATCCTAGCCACTCACGAGGCTGAGATCCAGGAGATCATGGTTCAAAGCTAGCCTGGTCAGAAACATTTATGTGACTCCATCTCCAGAATAAGCAGCAAAAAGCAGGGCTGGAGGCATGGCTCAGGTGGTAGAGCACAACTCTAACAAGCCAGCCAAGCAAGTACAAGACCCTAAGTTCAGACCCCTATACCAGGAAAAAAGAATCCAGGAAGCTACTGGGAAGGGCTTCAAAGGACAGGAGGATCACTTGGTGAAACTTCCAAGGGTGTTTCAAGAAAGCACATCTGATTCATGGCTGCCTTAAGGGTGGCAACAAGTGTGTTCATTCCAGGCAGGACAGCTCAGAAGCCTGCAGCTCAGAAGCCCAAAGCATTTGCAGTCTTGTCCATAGTGGAAATACAGAACATAATGTCTGAACAAAAGAATTTAGAATGTTTGAGTTGAAAAGAGCTGGCCTATGTCTTGGAGAACAGATAGGCCCACACAGGCCCAGATGTGGGCCTACTATCTGTTGAGAGAAAAATTCAAATCAAAAGATAAATATTTTTACTCATTATCTTGCCCATGTAATTGTAACTCCTCTGTACAGTATTTTCACAATAATAAATAAATAAATAAAAACGATAAATATTCTAGGGAGAATAACTCAGCCCAATGTAAGAGGACTATTTCTGGCAATGAATAGTCTTTCCATGTTGCCAATGCTCTTGGCATTGTTTTGCCTAGTATGGTACCCTCTCTCCCATCCCAAGCTGGGTAATATAACATTAGAATCTCATAAAGTGCTCAAGTACCATGCTTCAAGTACCATGAAACTAGCACTCAAATGATCCAAGGCCTTGAAGAACGGAACAACTAAACAGGATTTAGTAGTTATAAAGAGCAGCCTGAGTAGCAATATTGAGACCTCGGCTATACACAATTTTCTGGGTCTCTGGGCTCAACAGCATAGGAAAAGTATGCTTTTGTAGCTAAAGCATTGCTTAGATGGGCATGAAAAGGATATTAACTCAAAATTTCTGGTTTATATTAAGAGAATTCTATAGCAAAAGCATGTCATGAATATGAAGCTGACTTGAGTCTCTTTTTCACATGATGGAGTTGAAAACTTCTAAGAGGAAAAACAATAAGAACGATGTAAACTACTCGTATTATTATAAAGTGAAATGATTATTTTTCTACCTCTATAAAAGTTAAAGGCTAAAATGCTCTCAAGGACAAAACATCTGGGTTTAAGAGAGAGTTTGACTAATGGAAAAAAGTGTTTCGTGCTACCATTGGCTTCCAACAGTGACGATGCAGAAGAGGGCTGGGACAATGGTTACCAAACGAACACAGCGCTCCGGAGGAGAGCAGAATAAAAGCCATCGTCCAATCTGTCATCTTAAATACACTAGCTTTGCTCCAAACACAGACATCACCTGAACACAGGATAGCACTCTAAATGGTACTTTCCATCACCTATTAAGTGACCTTTGTTTCCTCTGAAGTCCCACAGCTTTTGAAAGGAGGGAGCTTTTGCAGACGAGTCTCTCTCCCTCAAAAGGGGACCAGACCATTTGATACTCAACTATTCTCACTAACTTATACACACATACACACACACACACACACACACACACACACACACACACACACACACACACACACACACACACACACACACACACACACACACACACACACACACACACACACACACACCCTGTCGAGTTGTTCTCATTTCCTATGGCCAGCTGGCCTGAATAGTCTACCATAGGCCCCAGAGTGCCCTGTCCCACCAATTTAGCACCTCTTGAGCATACAAATCAGAGACCTCTCCTTAGTTTTTAAAATCACCAGGAAGGATTCCAGTTGGGTGTCCTGAGATCAAAAGTCCATGCCTGGGCCAATCACTGAATCCAGATTCACCTGTTTCCTAATTGGCCACTCCATAAAAACTATATTGCAAGTGGGAGAAAAAGAAGTCTCTAGAAGGGGTAGACTCTCTTCTTTCTCTTTCCTTACAAGAGCACAGACACAAGGTACCAGGAACCATAGCCATGCTGCCCAAGTCGGTGATCACAAGTCACACATGGCCTCTGAGCACTGAAATGTTCATGAAACATGATTGTGCATGACACACACACTGAAGTGCAAAGATATACTAGAAAATGTAAAGAAGGCTCTTAAACACTGGCTTATGTTAATTATATAATGAAATACATTATTTTGAATCTATCACATCATCAAACACATCACTAAAATTAATAATTTAACTTGCTCCCCTTTGCTTTAGTTATTTATTTTTTGTCAGTCATGGGGCTTGAACTCGGCCTGAGCACTTATCCCTCAGCTCTTCAGCTCAAGGCAAGCGCTCTACCACTTGAGCCACAGCGCCACTTCCCCTTTGCTTTAGTAAATAGCTATCAGAACATTAAAAATCACAAATGTAGCTGTTATTCTACTGTGATGGGGGATGGTTGCTCTCTAAATCCTGGGATATAAAGCAGTGATGACAAAATTAGCTTCCATTCTTACCCATGCACATCAGTAGCATGCTCAGAGTGTTTAGCTAGTGTTCATATCTTTACACTTGCCAGGGTTTATTACTTCTTAGACATCTGCAAACCATGTCCTAAAGGGAGTTAATTATATGAAAGATCACCACCCATCTCTTTCAAGAGACACCAAGAAATAACCAAAGCACACAGTTGTAATTCATTGGGTTCCAAAGCCATAGGTAAAGCCACAGTTAGCAAATGTTCACACCATCTTAGAATGTGGGTTGGGTAAATCACACGGGTACCTGTTCAATGTCATGGGTGTCACAAAGATTCCTGACTCTGGATAGCTTCCTTCAGACAGCAATCTCTTTCTCCCTGCACCAGTGGCTTGATCAATCTTCACAACCTTCCTCTTTGATGCCAGCCCATTTTCTACCTGTGACCCATTTTTCTGTGGGAAGCCAATTTAGGATAGGAAAGGGAACGAAAGCCTGCGTTGGAAAATTCATTGGCTATCGCTCAGAATGCGTCAGATGGGAAACAAATGCAGAGAATACAGTTCTGCTTCTCTGACTATAGAAAGCGCTCAGGACTGCATAGCTCACCTAGCTCCCTCTGGCAGCCTGGGAGGAGATGAAGGCAGATCTCTGCCTTTTGACCAGCAGTGGAAGGATTTGCAGATGCCTATTTTAGTTGAAGCCTGCCCCCCTAAAAGCCTGTGCCCTAAAAGACACCCTCCAGCCCTCCTACCTTCTGGTCTCTGCCTCAGTTACATAAGAAGCCATCCAAGGATATGAGGGCCAGCAACAGCATGACCTGCTTACATCACTCCTGAGACTCTCCGCTCCAATGAGATGAAATGCCAGGGCTTGCCACGGCCTCTGCGGCCCTTCTGAACCTGACTCCAGGCAGCTCCTTCCTCTAGCTGTTCCCAGCTCTGCAGACACTCAGGCATCCGTGCAGCTGGAGGAGATGGAGCCAGCCCTGCCCTGAAGCTGGTGGCCAGGCAGGGCCCTCTGCCTGGAGTCCGTTCCCTGTGATCCCTGACCCCCACCTCCTTAGAGGGACCTGCCTGGATCCAGTATTCCAACCTGAGCCAGTACCCACCACCTCCAGCCTCAAACATATGAACTGATCTTAGTTTCTTCAGGACATTTCTAGGCAAAGTCATCTTTTATGGGCTTAATGTCTCCCTTCTGATGAAGTACATGCTTTTGGAGAACAATAGGATTGCAAGCGATTGTTTCTTCCTGATTTCCAGTATTCTGAGACATGCACAATATATGGAAGTAAATGAATTTCACAGGTGGATACACATGCCCATGCATACATCACACACACACACACACACACACACACACACACACACACACACCCCACACACACACAGACTTGGGAAGATGGGAGACTAATATTAGTATGTAAAGACAAGTTAGATAGATGAACTGTAGCAGCCAAATATTCATGTATTCGAATTACCCAATGGAAAGTCATGTCACGTGGGTCATCTGGGAGAGAGTGTAAACCCCACAGAACTCAACCAATGCGGACATGGGGGAGGAGCACTGGGGATAAACGGCTTGTTGTAACAGCTCCAGGGCATGCACACCCAGCAGACACCGGATCTTACAAAACCACCACTGAAGCCTCCCTTTGCTGCACTCCATGTCTGAGTCCATCCACTGAGTTTGGACAGGTGAGCGTTTTCCACAGGGAGAGTGTCACCCAGACACAGACAGAATGCCACATAAAGATGAGCCTCCCAGAGCCAATGAAGGCCAAGGGCCACCAGTCACTGGCAGAAGTCAAGACCCAATGCCCTACTTTATGACCCTCAGCGGGAAGCAGCCTGCAGTGCCCGCACCACCGCGTCAGAAGCCCAGCCTCCCGAGCTGTGGGCGTTCCTGTTGAGGCTCCCAGCGCCCCCAGCACTTGCCAATACAGATGGCCCAGCCGGTTCGCAGGATAGGCCATCACTCTCTTCCTTTCCTCTAGCGCATGCCCCAGAACACAACAAAACCCTACCATTGCCCCAAAGGAGCAGAGCCAGGAATGGATTAGAAAGCTGAAACAGGAAACACTATATTGTTGAGAAGTTAGACACCAGTCCTGTCCCATTAAGACAAGCCAGGGGCAACTCCTCCCTCCTCTCAGCTCCTCCCTCCTCTCAGCTACTCCTCCTTTCAGCTGCTCCTCCTCCTCCTCTCAGCTGCTCCTCCTCCTTCTCTCAGCTGCTCTTCCTCCTCTCAGCTGCTCCTCTTCCTCTCAGCTGCTCCTCCTCCTCTCAGCTGCTCCTCCACCTCCTCTCAGCTGCTCCTCCTTCACTCAGCTGCTCCTCCTTCTCTCAGCTGCTCCTCCCTCCTCTCAGCTGCTCCTCCCTCCTCTCAGCTGCTCCTCCTTTCAGCTGCTCCTCCTCCTCCTCTCAGCTGCTCCTCCTCCTTCTCTCAGCTGCTCCTCCTCCTCCTCTCAGCTGCTCCTCCTTCACTCAGCTGCTCCTCCTCCTCTCAGCTGCTCCTCTTCCACTCAGCTCCTCCTCCTCCTCTCAGCTGCTCCTCTTCCACTCAGCTCCTCCTCCTCCTCTCAGCTGCTCCTCCTCCTCTCAGCTGCTCCTCCCTCCTCTCAGCTGCTCCTCCTCCTCTCAGCTGCTCCTCCTCCTCCTCTCAGCTGCTCCTCCTCCTCCTCTCAGCTGCTCCTCCTTCACTCAGCTGCTCCTCCTCCTCCTCTCAGCTGCTCCTCCTTCACTCAGCTGCTCCTCCTCCTCTCAGCTGCTCCTCTTCCACTCAGCTCCTCCTCCTCCTCTCAGCTGCTCCTCTTCCACTCAGCTGCTCCTCCTCCTCTCAGCTGCTCCTTCTCCTTCTCTCAGCTGCTCCTCCTCCTCCTCTCAGCTGCTCCTCCTCCTCTCAGCTGCTCCTCACTCTTCTCAGCTGCTCCTCCTCCTCTCAGCTGCTCCTCACTCCTCTCAGCTGCTCCTCCTCCTCTCAGCTGCTCCTCCTCCTCTCAGCTGCTCCTCCTCCTCTCAGCTGCTCCCCCCCTCTCAGCTTGTCAGGTGACCCCTCTCTTCTGCTGTTAGTAGACGAATGCCCCAGTGCGGGACCAGGTCTTGGTGCAGGTCAGTGCTCAGCAGGCATTCACTTCCTCTTCCTCCAGTGCTTGGCAGTTTGTATCTCAGTAGCCAGGTTTACTAGTGTTAGATGCCCTTCTGGTCTTAAGAACAAAACCCTGTGCCCTGAGTACTGACAACCTGAGTTTCTCACAAGTTCAAACTAAGCAAGGCAGAGAAACAAACACCGTGGCATCAGCACAGAGTCACAGAGGGGGTCGCAGGCCCTGCCTGGAGAGGACCCTGCCACAGCCAGGGGACAGGAGAGCAGAGCGGAAGGCGGAGCGGGAGTCAGCCCTTTGGAGCCTTGAAGCTCCACCACCATCGCCATGCCGGAGGAGCCAAAAGGCACAGACAGGGCAGTGAATTCTCTGAGGCAGCCCAGCCACCCCCAGGGTGTCTCTCCCGGTATTTTTTTCATTGATTGCCACAAGAAGAGCTGCAAATAGATGCTGAGAGAAAGAGCTAGGCACTTTGAAGTCATCGCATGGGCCTAAAGGGTCAGAACTATAATTGTGGCCACCAGGTCAGCAGCGCTGAAGAGGTCAAGGTCGCAGAGAAAAGATTGGCAGAAGTGAATGACAGACATTTGGAGTGATTCCAGAGGTCTAACAGCTTTCTCCAGGGGAAAGTAGCCAGGACCCAGAGAAATAGAAAAATCCTCCAACCACCCCCGGACAGGTAAGCCCCACCACCAGCCCCTGATAGGAAAACCCTACAACCAACCCCTGACGTGTCATACAAAACTTTGCAACACAATCACAGGACTGCAAAAAGGCTTAAAAAATAAGAACCAGATGCAGATGCTGGCAAGGAAAGTCTGCCCTGAAAAACATCCTGATTCAGCAGGGATCCCTGAAGACATGGGGTTCTCCAAGTGCTGTCAGCAGTGGGTGAGGAGGGAGTCATTTCCCGGGGTCCAGAGGCCAGGGCTGTTGTAATGGTAGTATTCCCTTTCCACCGTGTGCGGACTGTGGGAAATGGTGACAGTGACAGTGGTTGCCCAGATGAAGGCACTGCCCCCCACAAGTGTGTTGCTGGCTAGCACCCCAAAACCAGACCAACACGAGCCAGTGTCTCCAGGAAGATCCATGATGGTGAATTGCTCACTTGACTAAAAGACCCTCTTGTACTGGAATGTTAGTATTGATAAAATGGGAAATGCACAAGAAGCACTTCTAATGCAAACGGAAACATCATGGTAGCCTTAGGAAGAGCAATTGTGTGATTTAAAAAAAAAACACATCTCAAGCTGAATAGGCTTTTCCCCCCGCTATGGGTCGGCATTATTACTTGAAAGCACAATGGGCAAATTAGTGTTAATCAGACTTGAATTGGCAAACACTCAAAATGCACCAAGTAAGCATGCCTTTCCAAGGAACGGTGTCTACAATACATGTTGCCCTCGATGAGGTTGTGGGAAAAGTGGACACTAGAATTGTGGGAAACTCGAATCTGTCACCAAACTCATCACCACATCGCTTCCTGAAATTCCGATCAGATGCATGATGATCAAGTGAGTTTGATGGCTGGATCTTAGATAACAAAATGTCCACATATAAGCGATTTCCGTAAGTCAGTGTCTGGTATTTCCCACATGACCAACACATGGCATTGCAAAAATCACTCTTGCACGAAATAGCCATGGGAAGTGTACAGTAGATGAATGGATTTTAATGTAAGAATATACATCTTCATTAATATGGCTTTAGGTCCTAGAGTGTGACTAACCTTTCGGTGTTACTGAACTCAGCACCTGAGAAACCCATCCCAGGGTCCCACACGTAGCTCGGCAGGTACTCAACTACTTAAACCACAACCCACAACCACAGTCCTTCCCTCTCCCCCCGCCCCCCAGGTCCTAGGGCTCAAACTCTGGTCTTGGTCATGGCTTTGAGCTCTTTTTTGCACAAGGCTAGTGCTCTACCACTTGAGCTCAGCACCACTTCTGGTTTTCTGGTGGTTAATTGAAGATAAGAGTCTCATGGACTTTCCTTGCCCAGGCTGGCTTTGAACTGCAATCCTCAGATCTCAGCCTCCTGAGTAGCTAGGATGACAGGCTCATGCCATCGGTGCCTGGACAATCTTTTTTTTTTTTTTTTTTTTTAACATTTTTGTTTGTTTTAGGGTCTCACTTTTAAGCCTGGGCTGACTTATCATTTAATGAAATGTCTCCATTTGAACATGGTAACTGTCGACCTATGAAAGCCACATTTGCAAGGAAAGCTTCTGGGCTCCCTGGCTCTCCACCTCCCAAGTAGATAAGATTACAGGCTTGCACCTCAGTGTCCAGCAGAACTGCTCTTTAAGAAGCAGCCGCTGACTGGGGTTTGCTGCAGTATTGAAAACAAGCCACTGTCCCCTGCAAAGCAAGTTAACAGCCTGCTTCCTCCCCTCCCGCTTGTGAGGAGCCAGAGTTCCTCTGCACGTGTTAATCCAACAGCACACTGAGGCCGACAGGATGCAGAAGCAGAGAGGAGACCTAAAAGTGCTTTATTACGCAAGACATCAAAAGGATTCGTGAAAAAAAAGGAAAGTAATGTCACTCTGGTCAAATTTTCCTGGACTTGGAGACGGGTATTTTTCATAAAAACGTGTCGTTATGTTTATGAAGTAAATGGCAGTGGAAATATGACATCAGAACGTACTCTGTTCATTTGCCTGCTTGCCTCAGGGTAGACAGTCTCGGCAGAGCCCACCATCACAAAACTACAGAACGCTTTCCTAGCTCCACAGGTCATCACCATATCAGGAAAAGACCTGCACTGTAACAAGGGATTCAAAGCAAAAGCACAGCAAGCCTTAAACTGTTCCAGAAGCCCCTAGGAAGACCCAAAGACAACACAAGGACATGGAGGTTTTCCCCCTAACACCACAGCTAGAGCAAATAGTAAACAGCCTAACACTGCAGCTTCACCCCAAGAGCTACTGACCTCAGTTCCTTGGCTGGGCACCTACATCACGCCAGGCTTTCAATAAAAAAGTTACAGAGTGCTACAACTCAAAAACGGGGGAGGAGGAAACGGCAGCATCTGAACCAGACAACCTGAAAAAGTGAATTAAAAAATTAGGCAGAAAGACAGAAATTTGAAGCAAAGAAACGAAAAGAGACATTTAAAATCAGAAGCACGTTCAACGTAATGACTAGAGAGCATCGCTGCTGCGTTTGCTCAACCTCTGTCCCACCATTTCTGTGCTCTCCCAAACAGTTAAACTTACAGACAAGACAAAAGGTACAGAGATCAAAAGCAGCGGCAAAACAGAGAGAAAAAGATGGCAAATAACAAAAAAAGATTATGGTTTCCATTTCTTGGAGTTCACTCAAAAAGATATGTACTTATTATTTGGCTTCTATAACTGTAATCCCTCTATACATCACCTTTACAATAACAATAAAAAATAATAAAATCAGAAGCACTGTAAAAAGAAATAGATGGTTTCAGTGAGTTCATAAGTATACCCAAGAAAGAATCAGTGAAACTGAAGATGTTTCAATAGACACTTACAAACTGAAATACAAAGAGACAAGTAATAAAAAAAAATGTAGAACAGACTATTCCAAACTACGAAGTAATTAATAAGGCATAGTTAATAGTGCATTAGAACAATGCCATTTTTAACAACGTCAAATAGCATCGCATACCAAAGTTAAACAAGACATTGTTGCAACCCACCAAACATCATTGAAAGAAAGTAAAATGCACACTTAACAAGCAAATATGTACAGTTCAAGCTGGAAAGATGCTTTGTCTTTCCAAATTTATTTATAGATTCAGTAAAACTCTGATGAAAAATCTCAGAAAATTCTATGAAACCTGAAAAGCTGGTTTATGAAATGCCACTGTCCAGGACCAGCAAGGACAATTTTGAAGAACAAAGTTGTTGGTCTTCCATTACTAGAGACCAACATCTAAAGTTACAAAATTATGACAAATAGATAAATATGAAAAGACAGGAAAGGAGTTCAAAAATGGATCACAGGAAATCATTTCACTTGCTAGAAAGGTTATATTCAAAGTGGCAAAGAAGGCTTGATTTTCTCAGAAGTAGCTACATTGAAAGATGCAATAAGCAACAAGTTACATTTTAAGAAACAAATCTTTTACAAAACTCAACTCCATTTATATTACAGACATAGAGGTGAAAAGTAAAAGAAGGTTTCTAGAGGAGACTTTAAGAGAATATCTTCATGTTTATGGGTAACAAAAGCTTCAGTGACCCTATCTGCTTTGATTTATTATTATTATTATTATTATTATTATTATTAGCAGTCCTGGAGCTCACCCTCGCTCAAGGCCTAGGCAATATCTCTGAGCTTCTTTGGCTCCAGTCTAGCACTCTACCACTTTAACCACAACTACATTTGCAACTTTGCTGGAGATGAGACTCTCACAGACTTTCCTGCCTGGCGGCTTTGAACTACAATCCTCAGAGCTCAGCCTCCTGTGTGGTTATGATTACAGGTGTGAGCCCCCAGACTGCAGCTTTGCTTGGATTTTCTTTTTCTTTTTTTGAAATAGGGACTTACTTTTCCCTATCCAGACCAAGATCCTTCTATTGATGCTTCCCATGGTCGCTTTTCCTGTTGAGATGGAAGTCTCCCCAATGTTTTGCGTTTGGACCTCAACCTGAGTTCCTCTTACCCAGAGACAATGTCTCAGATCCTGAGCACCTGGATTCACAATCACCAGCACCTGGAAACTAGGGGGAGAACGACATCAAAGCATGAGATGCTCTCCCCCCACCCCCAGTTCTGTCTGCAGTGGTTTTTGGTGTGGCAGGGAACACACGGGGTTTCTTTCCCATAATCCACAGGTCCTGTCCTTCCTCTTCCACCTTCTAGAGCTTCCAATGAGGAATCTGAGCACAGGGCCACTTTCTCTTAATTCTGTAAACAGCAGGTCATCCTCCCCCACCCCTCCGGACCCATCCAAGCTTGCTGGGTTGCCTACTGGTCCTTGAAGGGCAGAGGTGTGGCCAACCCTGACCAGTGGGTGGGTGTGTCCATGCTGAGGTCACTGGAACCCACTGGCTGCGGAGCGGGGTGTGTGTGTGTGTGTGTGTGTGTGTGTGTGTGTGTGTGTGCGTGTGTGTGTGTGAGCTCTTACACTAGCATCCAAGTTATTATTATTTTTGTTCCCCATTTATGGCTATCAACTTTACATTTCCCTGGGACTTGATATTTACCTTCCACCTAATCCTGTCAGGCCACTAATTTGTGTCTGAGTAGAGCACACCAGCCCTTTGAAGATCTGCACTGAAGTACTCTGACTTCAAAATGGAATTAAAACGATTCTGCAGTTCCAGCCTAGGCTCTAATTGAATTCTCCAGGGGTCTGCCCTGGTGCCTGGCTCCGGCTGCCATCTGCTGCCCGTGCAGCTCTGCTCCAGAGCCTGGGGCTGGCGGGTTGACCCCCTCCTGCAGGCCAGGGTGACTTCCAGGTGTGGTTCTGTCTGGGGTTCCACCCTTGGAGTGACATCTGGCTACCACAGTGATGAGACCTGCCCCTGTGTGCTCTTGCTGCTGGCCCGGCCAGGATATGTGCCCCAGGCCAAGGGTCCTGCCATCAGCCAGGGGCCTGACTCCCCTTGTAGCAAGGCTGTGGTTCTCATAGTCTCCCATGTGGTCCTCTTGGACGATCTGACCACCGACCATCTCTTCCAGCTCTCCAAGGAAGGAGCTTCTCACACAGGGCACACAGGAAGAGCCTGGCTCTCTTTCTCTGTTCCTTCCTTTTAACAACGTGTTTATTATCTTCAGGTGGTTGACTGGGAGTTGTCATTCAACAAAGCAGCTCTGAGTACAATGCGTCTCCCACCATGTTACCCTCTTCGGCATTCCCACCATCCCACAGCATTCCCCTTCTTCTCCTCTTCATTCATCCATCCCCCCCTTCACCACACCTCACCCCTTCGAAGGACAAGGTTCCCAGTGTTTATTTTTGTTTAACTATGATTTTGCCTTTCTAGGGAATCATACTATTTGAGTTCTTCCTTGAATCTATCATATTTGATTTTTCTTTCTTTGTGAGGGTACTCATTTAAAATAGATACATCTTATAACTCTATTTTCTACATTTTTATAGACCTAGTTCTGGAAAAATTCTTTTCCTGTAGGCACATTTCAGCTAGACAATGGCTAAAATGTCACCCAACAGTGCGTGGGTATGACTAGAAATCATATTCTTTATGTGTTTGACCAGCAGCGGGGGAGGGGAGAGGTTGAGTACTGGTGTTGATGTTGGATCTAGAACTGGCACAAGAGTACAGCCCCTCGGAAGGCCTGAGGAACCTCTTAGTACGGCAAGTACAGTACAGTAGGTTGGCAAGGTTCGCTCTGGTTTTGTAAAGTTCCTGCTCTTGCTAGCTTGCCTCCTGTCCAGCCAGTGGATGACTTCATTGCTCCTGTCTCAAGATTTCCCAGCTCACATTGGCCTCTTACTGAAAACCCGAGAGCTAAGTGAATTGATTGCTGGAAGACTGCTGGTCTGTGCTGCCTGTCCCCAGGGTGTGTCTGTCACCTTCCCGCCCCCTGACCTCCGTATCTCAGACATCCTTTCTCTTCAGTGGTCACAGGCTTGTTCTTTGCTTTGCTCTCCCCTGCAGACACACCGAGCTAGATGTGGTCCTTGTCATAGTTTACATCCATTTGAAGAAAATCGGGGTAGTCTGCTTTGGTTATTGCTCTTAGTGATGTTGATGTTATATGGGGAAGTAGTATAAGCTTACTAGACCAAGGGGCAAGGGAATCCAGAAAAAAACAATTCTGAATGTTTTCACATCGGCCCCAGACAGATCTGTCTAGGTGCTGGCTAGCTTCATCTTGCTATTGAAATACCACGTGGGCCTTCTTGTGCCTGGGTGGATAAAGAGTGGCAGGCCGGTCCCCTGCTTGCTTCTGAAGGGACAATCACTTCTTCAGCTTGAGGAGGTCTCCTCCTGGGGCTCAGTCTTGTCCATGTGGAACGGGGAGGTACAGGAGCGGCAGCAGCCAGCCTTCTTGTTTTCTTCCACCTGAGCATGACAGTGAGGTCATTAGGAGATTGTCAAACGCTTCACTCTAGTGGATTCTTCAGGTCCACAGTTGACATCAAAGATTTTGTCTTCAGAGAAGATAGACTCATAGAGGTGCCATTTCCCCATCAGAGGCCAGAGAAACTCTTTTTACCACGGACCTTCTTGTTCAAGCTGCGAGTAAACAGGCAGTGTAAATGGACTCAGAGATTGTTTTGATCGATGAGATCGACTGTGGTTCCAGTGGAGAGCTGTGAGAAGTAGCTCAGGAGGTTGAGCACAGGAAGAAGCACAGGAATAAGGACCCCAACCTGAACTCAGCAAAGTTTACTTCTGCAGAAGGGCGTGCCATAGCCAAAAGTGTGGACAGCAAACGGCAAGCAGGCAGCCTGCTGCCGGTTTATCCCTGACCCAGCCGGCCCCACCCCTCTGCTCACATTGGCTGAGTCACAATCCGTGAAAGGATGTAGCTGAATTAACCTTCAAGGAGCTTCTAACACAGGAGGTCTTAAAGTACTAGGGAAAGGATGTAGGTAACTAATTGTAGTTAATCTGGCCAAAGCAGAACCCTTCAGGAAAAAAAAGTCAATTCTCTCAAGATTAACAGAAAGGAAGCAGACCACTTGGATACAAAAGATGCTTTTCTCACAGAGCTATTCAATAAGGTACAACTCAGATGACAGAACAGTAACCATCTCCCAAAGGTATCTTCTGTGATCTCATTTACTTCTCTGAGAAACACCGAAGAGAACTTAAGTGGTCACACCCCCCCCCCATCACTCCCTGCGTAGGCTCAAAGTATCCACCCGTCCTGGGTGGATGATGAAGTGGACTTCTTCAGTTCCAAGCAGTTTGACTTCATGCACCATCAATTTCCGTGTTGGTGAAAACCACAAAGACTGGGATGGTCTTGCCATCAGAGTTGTCATTGGGTCTGGGGACCAGAAAGTGCTTGGTCTCCCTGGAAAAGACTCAAGAATGGAGCAGATGAAGTAATGTAAAGCAGCGGCAAAGCTCATTCTCCGGATGGGAGAGGAGAAGGAGGGCTTCTGGAGGTCCCAAGACTTCAGGCTTTCTTGAAAGGGGTTCTGGGAACAGAAGGCTGGGCAGTCTCAGAAAGCAGGACCAGTGTGTCATTGCCCCTCAGAGCCTGGGCTTGTAGCACCAGTAGCTCCCATATGATGGACAGGGGAGCTCGTGGCTTTGGACAGTCAGCCTAGGTCTGTTATTTGGGATAATAGGCTGTGGGGAGCTACAGGTGAGCAAGACCCTCTTGTATGTCACATGCCCTCTGCTCACATCAGCAGCTCAAGATGTTATTCCTTATCAACACCTAAGCCACCCCTGGCAGCCATGAGGTTTCCTAATTCTCCTGCCTCACCCTGGAATCCATCCTATTGCCTTGGTCATTTGGCTGAACCTCCATGGTTTCCTTGATGTAAGCTGCCAGACAAAAATACCTAATGCCAGGATCACTGAACAACTTGATGGCATAGATTCCCAGTGCCAGGATCACCAAGCACCTCTACATCATAGATACTCAGTGCCAGGATCACCAAGCACCTCTACGTCACAGATACCCAGTGCCAGGATCACTGAACACCTCCATGGCATCCTATGGCTTGCTGGGATGGCATCCATTGGATGAGTCTGATGGAAGGGGTTATCTGCTGGTGAAATTGGGTATCTGCTGCTCAAACCTGACTTTAAACAAAGCAAACTCGATTATCTCCTTATATTCTAAACTAGTCATTGTTTCATGCTGGATAGCATTTTGGGTTTTTGAAATGATGCTGCCTTTGACAGTTTCCTCCTCACACATAACTGCATTGAATTAGTCACACCTACAGAGACCAGAAATAGTTTTGTATAGATACAAAGCCATGTAGAAAATAGACTCCAGAATGCTATGGGTTTTTTTTTTTTCTTTCTGCCTTTTGTGCTGGCAAAGTGCTAGAGAGTTTTCTGTAGTTCTTAGGCTCTTTGCTGTTTTCCCTTTCTGCTTTTACTTATCAGCCCTCATTTTTAAAAGAGGAATATTATGTTTTAAATTTAGAAAATAACTAACTCCACTGACTCATTCCAATGCAACAGGACAACCCATTTGTTATTTGGGTCCAAGGTTTTTAGAGAATTCAACTGCTCTCTTGAAACCAATGTCCTTTGTTGACCTCAAGATACAGTCAAGACCTACTGTTGCAGGAGGTGCTCAGCCAGGACAGGTGGAGGCCGGCGAGGATGCATGCTGCAGTGGCTGGATTTCTTGCTTAGGGGGACGCTGTCTCCTTCAAGGAAGAGATTTGCCAGCATTCTTCACCTCTGCAGAGTGCCAGGGGGAACTCCACGTAACTGCACCCTCTTTCCAACCCAGTCTAGAAATGCTCAGCATGTCTTCATGAACTGGTTCTCACCTCTGGCTTGGGCTCTGTCTCCAAGGACAGAGTCTGATGCAGCCAGTGTCAGCCCTGTGGCCAGGGTAACTGTCTTCTTGGCCATCTGGCTTTGTTCTTCCCTCTTGCTCTGGCTCTCCAGTCCTCACCCTGCCCCCGATCTCCCCTGCCATTACTGCTTAGCATGTCCTGAGTTTTGAAAGAACTGGTGTGTGCTGCTGAGAACAGAAACAGCAAGCTTCTACTCTAAACTAATGATTGTTTAGAATTATTAAATACTAGAAAGCACTGATTTGGAATGCCCAGAGAAGGAAAGTGATAAGAATGTGGTGTCTAGAGCTAGAAAGGCAGGGTCAGGTGCTCCAATGGGCCCACCCGTCAGGAAGCTGTCCCCCTCATGGGGAACATAGATTTCCCAAATGCTCTACTTCTTGTTAGGGGTTTTCAGCTACAGAGGGTGGCTCCTGAGTTGGCTCAGCCATACCATGTGTTCAAAGGAGAGTGAGCACAGAACAGAGCATGTGGGTAGACTCTCCTCAGAGGTGAGCACTGAGCTACTTTGTAGATGGAAAGAGACTCTGGGCGGTGAAGGGCCATACAGTGGTCTACACAGCGCTAGGATTAAACCTAATGGCACAGTTTTAATGAGATACTGTAAGCTATCAAAATTAACTCTTTGCAGGTAGCGAGCAAAATGAAGAATAAGAAGGCAAAGGCACCTGTCATCATAGTTACTCAGGAGGCTGAGATCTGAGGAGCACAATTCGAAGCCAGTCCGGGCAGGAAGATCCGTGAGACTCTGATCTCCAATAAAATACTCAGAAAAAGCCAGAAGTGGTGCTGTGGTTCAAGTGGTAGAGCACTAGCTTTGAGCAAAAAGCTCAGGGACAGTACCTAGGCCCTCAGTCCAAGCCCCAGGACCAGCAAAAGATAAACAAATAAAGGCAAGGTTTAATGTTGTTCTGGTTTGAGTGTGCTCTTATGCTGTCCCCACTGATGTACTATGTTGGGAGGTGATGGAGACTTTAAGAGGGATGACCTCTCTAGAAAAAGTAGGTTGCCATGGAAGCTACATCTTGGCCCTGCCTCTTCCTGTATTCTTTTTCTGATTCTTGCTCAGCATGCTGTGAACTGCTCTGTTCTACCATGCTCTCTCTGCCATGATGGACTAATGCCTGGAGCCATGAGCCAAAGTACATCTTTCCTCTTTCAAGTTGTTTTATAAGGTATTTTGTCCCGTTGACAAGAAACATAACTATTGTGTGCATCCAAATCTCTGAGTTTGATGGTGGTTTGTTGGATCAAAATGCCACAAAACTGATGCTAAATTGCCTGAGCAGAGCTGGGAGCACAGCAGGGACTTGGAGAGAGTTTGAGAGGGTACGAGGAGCGGTGTGGCGCATGCCTGGAGGAAGGGGATTCTCGCATAACAGTACAGCTCAGAGCAGAATGCATCATCAGGAGAAGAGAGGACACCATCACGCTTCCTAATTCTACAGTCAAGAGCCAATCAGAACACTGGTGGCTGATGAGGGTGTCGAGACATCAAGGAAACACAGATTCAACCGAGTAAGTAGAAAACTCACTCTAGATAAAGGGTGGGGCCACTGAAAGTCTTTTCCCAAAGGAGAAAGACATGAGGGGGAGGGGGAAACAATGCGGGGGTTTGGAAAAATGGAAGACCAGCTTAATGATGCAATATGTCGATGCAAGACATGATATCTTTCTCAGCGTTAGAAGGAGTTCTAATCCTGACTCTAAACATCTAATTATTGGCAAGATCCTTATCCCATGTAAGTCTCCATTTCTTGATCAATAAGATAATAAGATGGTGATGAAGATGAGGCCGATGATGATGGTGGTGATGGTCATGATGATGGTGATATGTATGCCCATGACTTGGTTTGATAATGATTGGACCTATTATTAGATGAGATAATGTGTGGGAAGCACTTCACATTTTGGCACAAAGGTACATAGCTTCTACTCCAGGTGAAGGAGAAGGGGGACATTTTTGAACACTGAAGAGTTACTGCAGGAAAGAAAGCCAGAAGGATAAACACAAGAGTCTGGAGCAGCCAGTTAGCCACTGGAAGCCGTTTGTTAGTACATGTATTCCTTTACTGTGCTAATACTTAGTGAAACTCACTCTCTGTACAGCATGGCACTGAGAATGGGAAGCAAAAGGGGCTTGTTGTCTTCGCAAGAAGGAAACCTATAGACTTCTGTTTCTGAAGCATGACTGACAACTCCTGCTGAAACAGGCGAGTCCTGAATAAAAGACAGATGAATAATAAAGAAATAGATAAATTTTATTGTTAGGCTGGCAAACAAAGTTAGACATACATCTTAGGTTAAGCAGTGTCCTCAAAACACTAACGTTGGGTGGGGACGGGAGGGAAGAATGGATAGAGAGAGCGAGGGAAGGAGAGACATGGTTCAAAAAGATTTGTGCTCATTACCTGAGTCATGTAACCATAACCCCTCTGTAGACCAACTCTACAGTAACAGCACACTAAAAATCTATTCTTGTCCACACAGAATCCGTTGAGGTGACCTTCCTGGGAAATAGCATCTTTGCAGTTGTAATCAAATTACGAGGAGGTCATATGGAGTGGATGCGGCCCAGTTCAACCACTCTTGTCCTTACAAGAAGAGGGGACCTCAGTAGGGGGGGAACCATGTGAGGCGGGAGCCACAGACTGGGAAGATGCTGCTGCAAGCCAAGGACAGCGAGCCTGGGGCCACCCGAGGCTGGGAGGGGCAGGGGAGGGCTCTTCCCGGGAGCCGTCAGAGGGAGCAGAGGCTCAGAGGGGCAGGGAAGAGCTCTTCCCCGGAGCCGTCAGAGGGAGCAGGGCCCTGACTTCCATCCTCCAGGACAGAGAGGACAAATCCCTGCTGTTCCAAGTCACTCAGGGGGTAGTGATCTATTGTGGCAGGCCCCTGGAAAATGATACAACACATTTGACAGCCAACCTTACAGGGAACGTGGGCGTGCTGAGAAGCAATTGGAGCGTGGAATCCAGGGCCCTGGGGAAACTCAGGGAACCAAGCCTTAGGGAATTCAAAGCCCAGAGGCCACCCAATGAACTGAACAGGAAGCTTCACTCAGTGCGTAGATGTGTGGATAAGCCAGCAGCAAGACCTCCTTGCAAGGGCACTGACCAGGGAGTGGTCTGTCTCCCAACCTGGTGTTGAGTGAAGAGGAAATCATTCGCTGATCGTGTGTAGCCCCAAGTCAGCCTGTGCCCCGGACAGGCTGCATCTGCTTTCACAGCTCCTGGGTGGTCTGAGAGCTCTTCAGCTGAGGAGTAAGGTTAAAGAGGCCCAAGAACATCATCTTAAACACCTGTGGTACCTGGAGACGGCCATGCACGTTTGTCCCTGTGTACCACCAACAGCCTGACATCAAAGGATTCCTAAAAAAGAAAGTGCCAAAGAATAGGGCACTTGTTTTACAAAGCCATAGACAAAAGGAAGCAAGGCAATGTGACCCCCCTCACCAAAAAAAAGCAGAGTCCAACAAGAAGTTTTGTTTTGTTTTGTTTTGGCTGTTTTTGTTTTCTTTTCTTTTTGTTCTGTTTGTATGTCTTTGGGAGTGTAAGGGGAGGTACAGAAATGGAGGGACAAAAGGTAAAAAACACAGCAGTGGCACCCACTGGACACTATGTTGAAAATGAGCTACACAACCTGTGGGTGGGAGAGAGGGAGGGATGGAATGACATCGTCCAAAAAGAAATGTACTCTTTACCTGACTTATGTAACTGCAACCCCTCTGCCAACCTCCTCTATAATAACAATTTTAATGTTTTTAAAAAGCAGAGTCCTCAATCAACTCTATGAGACCTTTGGAAACTTTAGCCACTCAATCCCCTGACAGAATAAAGTGACCTCACCAAGTGACACAAAACGACTAGTATGAGTTAGACACAAAAAGTGAAAGTATGATCAAGGAGGTTTTAAACAATACATAAACTTCTAGGACTAATAATTCAAATTTAAAAAGATAGACACAGCTGGAGATAAAATTAGTGAGCTAAAAGATAATTAGTGGAAATCTTCCATATAAAAACAATGCAAATCAAAAGAGATGAGTCAAGAGGCACTAAGACACACTGAAAACCTGGGAGCTTCTTCAAGGAAAAAAGATGCAATATTCATAATGTTTAAAAATTGAAAAGTTGAATGAATTCCAAGCCAAGATAAATAAAAAGAAATGATAGTGCAATTTCCAGGACTCTGAAGATAATGAAATAAAGGCCCACAGATGTCACTCCAAAGAATGGCAGAAGAAAACAAGGAAATAAGGAAAGCTAGAGGCAGTAGGTGATAACTCCCATAAACTGGGGGGAAATAATAGACTAATAAACTTACATAACCTATGAGATTCAAAAAAGATAGCTTTCAAGATTGAGGTCAAGATAGGGTCATTTCAGATTCTCAAACACAGAGGAAATTTTCTGCCAATAAACTTTACAGATCGAAAATATGGTGGATGTACTTCAGACAAAGGACAAGGAATTGCACACTGGTGATATAAAACTAAAAAACAATTGTAAGCAAGGACACAGTTAAATATGCTGGTGTAGCTAAACAAAAATTGACTTCATCAAACTGCAATAATGTCTTTGATAACTCAAAAAAAAGAGAGAGATTGATCTAATATGCATCATGTGTTGTAAGAGAAATAACCCGTGTTGTAGTGTCTTATTACTCTTGAGTGTTGGAGTGTTTTAAATAGTGTGTTTTCATGTTAAAGTGGATTTCTATAGTAAATACCAATAGAAGGGAAGTAATTTGTCTAACAAGCTGCGGTGGGGTGAAGGTAGGGGTGGAAATGAACCACAAAGACTACTCAATAATAAACCAAAGAAAGGAAGAATAAAGAGCAAAACCAGAAAGCAGTGATTAATAGAAAACATAAATAGTATAAATAAACCTCATCAATTTTTATGAGCATACATTAGTTATGCAGGAGGGGACTTCACCGAGACATTTCCACACATTTACAACGTATACCAATCAGTCTCATTCCTCTATTGCTCTCCTCTTCCTGCCTCTTAAAATGATTTCAACAGGTTTTACTGTTTGGTTTTCATACATGCAAGCAATCATATTTATCCTCTTTTAGCCAAACCCCTGCTAGTACCCCCCCAAAAAAACTGAATCTGTGACTCTTTGCTGTCACCCCTAGACCCCTAATTATCAATAGCTTTCATCGAAGCACTTTATGCAGCAGTAGGGTTTTTGCTGTTGTTATTTAATCCAGGTTATATTTTTAGATGAGACCAGATTCTTTTAAACCCAGCTACCTCTGTTTATAAGAGACACATTTGATTATATGTCAGCAAAAAACTGAAAGCAAATGTTTGAAAAATACGTACTTAGAGAATATTAAACAAAACAGAGATTAGAGTCTTCCAAGGCAACAAAAGAGAAAAGAGTCAGTGGAAAAACGGGGCTGCGAATCATGGATAAAGTGCAATGTACGAAGTGGGTAAGCAATGCCCAAAATATAGAGAAAACTGACAGAACTACAAAGACCAACGAACATACCTACTACAGAATCATGACACACACTGAAGAGCCACTTTGGCTAACAAGCCCTGCCTGCCTCCATGGATTCCTAAAAGGAGAAAAGGTTGTCATCTCAGCCTCCACTTGGTATCAGTGTTCCCTGTTCTAAGTTACAGCACGAGAGGAAACTGGCACTGAGGAACAGCAGAGTCAGCAGGACAGAGCACCACCAATGAGGGCGATCCCCGGGAGGAGGAGGCTGCACCCGAAGCAGAAGAAAGCGTCTCACAGGACCAGATCCCCCTACCACCCTTCCCTTCCAAGCCCCCCACAGGTGATGACAGTAAAAATAACTTCTCCAGAATCTCAGAGAACAATGACTGTGAAAATGGTCCACCAGGCCCTGATGGACCTGCCCTGAGAGAGGGGATGGTCAGGCCACCTGCTGCCACCTCTGACCACTGGGACATACCTTTGACCGGAACTCTTTTTTTTCTTTTTTTTTGGTCAGTCGGTGGGGCTTGAACTCTGGGCTTGGGTGCTGTCCCTCAGCTCTTCAGCTTGAGCCACAGCACCACTTCCGGTTTTCTGGTGGTTTATTGGAGATCAGAGTCTCGCAGAGTTTTCTGCCCAGGTTGGCTTTGAACTGTGATCCTCAGATCTCAGCCTCCTGAGCAGCTAGGAGTAGGGGCGTGAGCCACCAGTGCCCGGCTCAGAACTCTTTAATCATCATGCATATCTCTCTTCTCTTGCCTTGTTTAAACTTATACCTCACGTAAGTACACCGTGTGCTACAATAGCTGACGCTGAGCTAAAGTGTGGTTGCCTGTAACACATAATAAAACTCCCTACTTGCTTTTTTACCAGGCTCTTTCAGGCATGTAGGAACAAAAGGCTAGACCTAGCTTGGGCAAACCCAGGGGTTTGGGCCTGGGCCTGGGGGGTTCTAAGCCTCTGCTTTCAATCGTGGTTGATGGCAAACATTCCTCTCTCAGCAATGAGAGGACCAAACAGATGCACAGGTAACTCCAGGACTAGACAGGGACAAGACAAAGTAACCCTGAAATAGAGTGGCAAAAAAAAGCATAGAAATGCCCAAGGAATGATGGGAGCACACCAAAATAGCACTGAGGCGGCAACTTGGAAGAGCTCCCGCAGCCCACATCTAGATAATCAGAGCATCAGAGAAAGATGCTAATGGATTATGACTCTGAGGAAAATGAAAATCTAGTATCTAAATTAATTAGAAACAAATAGATTAGTAATTAATCAGTAGTAATCAATCAAATGCGTATTCAGTCTTTTGATTTGCACAAGAAAAGGAGACGCTCTCACAGTACAATTCACACTAACAAGTCACAAAGAAATGATAGCACTAGGAAGTCACTGTTTGGCAACCAATGTAGTAATAATTATTCAGGCAAAAGTCATCAGCAGATGCGAAGTTTGGAAGGGAAAGTCTGATGAATGATAAAATATTTGTGTTAGTCTCAAATTACCTCTCCCTGGAGCGTTTATTAATTGTGTGTGAATCAATAATCTCATCATACACACTAATTGTCTTAGAGCAGAGGAGTCTACAAACACTGATTTAACCAGGCGGTTAGCAAAGGCGCAGCCTGGAGTGGGTTCATCACCAACATGGACCTGTGGGCAAGGCACATGAAGAAAGACATTTCTATGAGATTCCTACCAAAAATGCACCGTGAGATGGAATCATGAGGAAATATCACACCAGGATAAGTTAGGAAGCATTTACCAAGTACAATGCTCAAGAATGCCAAGGCAGCCGAGCACCGGTGGCTCACATCTGTCATCCTAGCTGCTCAGGAAGTTGAGACCTGATGATCGTGGTTCAAAGCCAGCCTGGGTAGGAGAGTCCCTGAGACTCTTCTCTCCAATAAACCACTAGAAAATCAGAAGTGGTGCTGTGGCTCAAGCAGTAGAGCACTCACCTTGAGCTGAAGAGCTGAGGGACAGCGCCCAGGCCCAAAATTCAAGCCCTACAACAGACAAAAGAAAAAGAAAAGAAAAGAATGCCAAGGCCAGGCATGGGATGGAAGGGACTAAAGAGGCAGGGCTTCCAAACACAGTGCGGGATCCTGACCTCTCCCCTTGACCATGAAGGACAATGGTCAGGACAATTATTGGGTCTGGGAGACTCAATGGTAGGTAGAGTGTGTGGATGTTAATTTTTTGTTTTCATTTTGAAAGCTGAGCCTTGTACACAGAATAAATTACAGATGGAACAATCCACTACCTATGGGTTCTTCTTCGATGTTTTTCTACTTGTAAGAAAGTAGATATTTATTCTCAATTGGTTTTCTGCAACTGTTACCACTCCAACTATTGCCAATGGGTGGGAGCCAACCAAAAATGATAAGCCCCGTTCGCTATTCTAGAAGGATATTAATTAAACAAACATCTTCTGCCTGTCACCCCTGTTCCTAGATGTAGAGCCTGGTCTGTGTCTGGCTCAACCACAGTAAGACAAAAGGATGACCAATAGATAAAAACAGAACAAGGCATTTATTTATACTTCTGGCCAGAATGGAGGAGAGTGAACCTCTTGATCTGGTCTGGCTCTGCTGTCTGCCGTGTCACATCTAACAGAAGACACAAAGGCCAGGAGATGTGGCTGTGGAGCGTTCTCCGGGTGCCAGGTCTCCTGGGCTGAGCCATTTCCACTCCCAGCATGGCATCTCCCTGGGGATCCTAATTCCTGCCCCCTCCCCATTTTCTCAGTGTAAAAGTGAGTTTATCACTGTCAATAAATATACTCAGGGGGAGTGAGGGACTAAATATTAGTGACTTTCCAGACATCCTATCTGGATTTTTTTTTTTTTTTTGTTTGTCATGGGGCTTGAACGCTGGGCCTGGGCACTGTCCCTCAGCATTTCAGCTCAAGGCTAGCGCTCTACCACTTGAGCCACAGCGCCACTTCCGGTTTTCTGAATGCTTTATTGGAGATAAGAGTCTCACGGACTTTCCTGCCTGGGCTGGCTTTGAACCGCGATCCTCAGATCTCAGCCTCCTGAGTAGCTAGGGTGACAGGCACAAGACACTGGCGCCTGACAAATCTGGAAATCGGTGAGGAGGGAAAGTGGAAATTAGAGGGAAAGCGTGCATGTTTCTGTGCTGCAGGCTGGTAATTTACTGAGACAGGAGGAAACAATGGCTTATTAGGACATCATCAAAGGTTAAAAAAATAAAAAGGCAGACTAGGAAGTGGAGCACAACACATGGAGACAGGGTTGGGAATAGGGTTTATGGCTTGGGTTGGTCTGCTTCTGATTGGCTGTCTCCTTTCTGTGGGCCTCATTGATTGGGTATCTCTTCCCTGAGTCAGGGTTTGAACCTTCAGTGGACTTGGCTGTTATTTCTGCATTTCATTAGGCCCTGGTGGGGGGTGAAGAGAGGGGATCAGGTTACTCTCCAGGAAGAATGAGCTGCCCAGGCCTCTTTGTCCTTTGACAAGTGACCTGCTCTGAAATACACAGGTTTTCCTCAACCAGAGGAGCTTTCTTGCGCCAAGGAAAAGAAACTTTCTATGGGCGACACACATCCCAGTGTCAGCCCTTAGTGCTAAAAATTCTGCTCTAGAAGAGAAATTGCTAACACTTACTGCAAAGCGGAAGAAACCAGAGTCATGGGGCCTGAGCTCCAAAGCCAGGTCAGCCATTTCTCCACTGCCAGGTCTGGCAAATGGGCCCCTTGGACAGCTCCCCAGACAGCGGCGGTGAGGTTCAAATACAGCGAGCGGCAGGGGTGTGGTGCCTGCACTTAGCGAGGCCGGGGGGAGTTAGAGCCCTTAATTTATATCCCATTTCGTTATTTGGATACCTGGTTTGCCTGGGTTTTCGGAGCATGAAAAGGTGGGTAAGTGCTATGTTTTTTGTTTTTGTTTTTGTACATCATGGGGCTTGGACTCAGGGCCAGGGCGCTGTCCCCTGAGCTTTTTTCACTCAGGGCTAGCATTCTACCACTTTGAGCCACAGCACCATTTCCCGTTTTCTGGTAATTAATTGGAGATGAGAGTTACGGACTTTTCTTCCCTGGCTGGCTTCAAACCGTGATCCTCACATCTCAGCCTCTGAGGAGCTAGCATTACAGGAAGAGTCACTGGTCACCGGCACATCTTTTATTTTATTTTTTATCCAGCTGATTGCTCTGTTTATGAACAATCACTATAGAAAATGCCAGCAACACCATGACATCTTTTTCTTATTCCGCTTATTGTCCTGTTTATGAACAATCACTATGGGAAAATGGCAGAAACACAGTGTTCTGAATAAAATGAATACAAATGCGATTGTGTCACGCTGCTCACAGAACTGGCCTTCTGTCTTCTCAGCATCATCTTTTTCTCTTTATTTTATGAATTATGTATTCCCTTAACATCAAACAAATGCCCAGCAGTGCTGTTCCTCTCACCTTGGATGGGTCTACCAAGAACAGTTCCATTATGCATCTGTTTATGTATGCATCACCATCCAGCCCACTGCATTTGCCTGTGTGTGCATGGTGTTTCCCCCAAGGGCACACAGGAGCCCAGGGGAGCCTTCACCTCTGGATGAAGTTGCCCTTTGGCAACTCTGCGACTTGCTACCACGTACGGCAGACATTTTTCCAAAAACAAATTTCCTGGACAAAGCCTTGAGACAGTGATTTAAACTCGTGTCCTCTTAGGTTACCGTTATCACCCAGCCACGATGGAACGTAGGTTTTAAGATCATACTTCCTCTTTATCCCCACGTTAGAAGCCAGTTGTTAACATTTTGTGTTACTAAGTTAGCAAGCAGTTAAGGTAAATAACTGAGCCACAAACACCCTGCGGTAGTGTAACTCCCCACCCCAGAGAAACTGGTGATCATACCTGCGCGTGTTTCTTGTGATATGTGCATGTGTGTGTGTGCAAGCTGTGAGCATTTGTGTGCATTTGTTATGTATGCACGTGTTCTGTGGTGTTTGCACGTGTGTGTGTGCAAAGGTCTTCTCTCGGGCAAGAGTGTAGGAGCCCGTGAGGAACGGCAGGTCAACAAAGGTTCTGCGTTGGGAGCCTCACCAGACCACACGGGAGCCGGGCAGCCAGAGCAGCCAGTGAGAGGCACAACCAGAAATAGCCGGGGAGGGTCCCTCACTCCTGTAATCCCTGTTACCCAGGAAGCAGAGGTAAAAGGCTTCAGGTCTGAAGCTCTCCTGGCAAAAGCATGAGACCCTATCTGAAAAATAATCTAAAGCAAAAAGATGCTGGGTGCATGTTTCAAGTGGTGGAGCACTTCCCTAGAAACTATGGGGCCCTCAGTGCTACCTTCAGAAAAAAAATCAGAAGTAAATCCACCAATATTAAACTGCACTTAGGAGTCATTTGTGTCTGGGGAAGGATTCCACTATAATAATAATGCATACGGCCATAGTTACCATCTTCACTAATTAGTAAGCTTGCTAGCTTGTAATGAGCAGAAGTTCAAGACAGTTTGTGTATGTGTATGTGTGCAATATATATTCTTAGATGTGTGTGCATGTGTTTTGTGTTACATGTAGTTGTGTGCATGCTTCTGCATGCATTGTGTGTGCATGATGTTGCAGTGTGCATGTGGGCGTATAAACACATGATACCAGTTCCCTGTGTATGCACAGCTGTATACATGGTACGTATTCAAGGTGTGCATGTGTGCACACATGTGCATGTACAGCGTGTGTATGCATATGCATACATGCACATGTTTCTTATGGTATGTGCAAGTGTACTTGTGTATGCAAGGTGTGAGCATTTATGTGCCTTTATGTATGCATGTATGCAATGCATATATGATGTGTTCTGTGGCATTTGCATGTGTGCATGTGCAAATGTGGGTTGTGTTGTGTATGTATACACGTGCGTGCATGTGTGCACGCGTGTAGGTGTGAAGTCTGGAACCCGCAGCTAACCAGGCAGACATGCCTCTGATCTCCACTGGTGTCTGCAGAAGGAAAGATTCGAAAGATAGGCTGAGGTGCTGGGTGGAAAAGGCGGGGGAAGGGCTGCACAGAGGCGAGGCACCCAGGGATCCGCCCCCCACAGACACTGCATGGGGAAGGCCCAGGCAAACCCTCACTGCCGCCTGCAAGTCGCCTGCCAAGAGGCCCGCAGCCCAGAAGAGGGAACGCCGGCTGGGTGGCGCCTCCAGGGAGCCACCGGGACTCCTGCGCCCTCTCCCCCGGGAGGCTCCCAGGAGGCTAGTGAACCCTCCACTTCTGCTCGGTGCGAGCACTGGCCTCCCTTTGGCCTCCAGCTTCCACTCTGGTCCCAGCCAGGCTCTCAACGCCGCCTGCAGAGGATTCCTTTAGGCTCCTAAATCCCCTCCTGTTCTCCTGTGGCCTCTCAAACCAGACACACCTGAATCCTTCTCCCTGTCCTCCACTCCTCCACCAGCGCCCCCCCCCCCCCCATTCACTTCCTTCTAGCCACACTGGCCGTCCTGACGTCTCTTGGTCTAGCCAGACAGCCCCTGCCTCAGGACCTTTGCACTGGTTGTTGGTTCTTCCCCCACCCCCAAAAAAGCCAAGTAACTCCCTTCCTCACCTCCTCCAGGTGTTCAAATGTCAGCTCCTCAGCAGTATCAACTTCCCCATCTGGTCAAAACCTGCAGCTCATTCCTGCCTGGGTGTCCCAGCCCTTCCCCCCACCCGCTGCCTCGGTCTCCCACTGTCTCCCCACCTCCAACTGCTCTGTGCACAGCCTTTATTTACGGGGTGGGGGTGTCTCTCTGCCCTCACTAAAGTAAAAGTCCTCCAAGAGAGAGGTGACAATGGGTCTCCCATACCAGATACTCATGAGGAGGCAGCAGAAGGGACTGGGCCGGCAGGGGCACAGGGAGTCACTGTGGGGGGAACTCTCACAGCGAGCATGGAGAAGGAACACGTGTCGTTTCTTTGTGGGCGGCAAAGCGCTCACCTATGTGTTCGTTTTCCCCTTGTGGCCTTTGCAGCCCCGTGAATTCCTGTTGTGATGTACGTGTGTCATGTAGATGCAGATGTGAAGGCTGGCGGGGGAGGGGAGGCTCGGCCCCAGGGCTGTGTGCACCACTTCCGGTGCGCACACTGAAGCCACGAGGCACGTGTGCATGCTATTATTACTGGATGAGCCGATCCCAGGAAAGTTCACCATCGCCCGGACCTGCAGCTCCTACACTGCTTCTCCTCCCGCCGGGGGCGGCCGGACCCTAAGCTGGGCCTCTGCAGAACTTCCTTCATTTCTTTCCACTCTGCCACTCACAAGTGTGTCTGTAGACACAACAGATTTAGTCTTGCTTGTTTTGTTAAACTTGATCAACTCCGTGAGTGTATGTGTGTGTGCACACGTGCCCTTATTGTGTGGGGCTTGAACTCAGGACCTCACATTCTGCCTTCGCTTTGTGCCATTCCAGCCACATGTCCACTTCCAGCTTTTTGCTGGTTAATTGGAAATCAGTGTCTTACAGACTTCCGGGTCTGGCTGGCTTCAAACTGTGATTCCCAAATCTCAGCCTCCTGAGTAGCTAAGATTACACACGTGAGCCCCAGCTCTTGGCTTGATCAACTTCTAAGTCTTTGGATCATCAGCAAGTCCTCCTGCCATGAGTTCTCTTCCTCACAAACAATCTAATAAAGAACTTGTGGGATTCAGACAAAAACAGCTTTCCATAAGAGAGAGAGAGAGAGAGAGAGAGAGAGAGAGAGAGAGAGTGTGTGTGTGTGTGTGTGTGTGTGTGTGTGTGGAAACATGGGGAATACCTTTGATATTTTAAATTCAAACATGGTTTCTACTGAATCTCTTTGTGTCACTACCCCTGTCTTCCAATGAGGGGTTCTCACAAGTCTAAAGGATAATAGAATGGAAATATCCCGTAAGTCTCATTGGCTTTCTTCTTTCTCACACCACAACCATCTGGAAACAATGACGCCAACAGCATTGGGTATAACTACTGAAAAGAGCAGAACCGCCCCCCGTCACCTCAGTACTGAGCAGACCCGCCCCCGTCACCTCTGTAGTGAGCAGAACCGCCCCCCCCCCCCCCGTCACCTCAGTAGTGAGCAGAACCGCCCCCCGTCACCTCAGTAGTGAGCAGAACCGCCCCCCCCCCCGTCACCTCAGTAGTGAGCAGAACCGCCCCCCCCCCCGTCACCTCAGTAGTGAGCAGAACCGCCCCCCCCGTCACCTCTGTAGTGAGCAGAACCGCCCCCCCCCGTCACCTCTGTAGTGAGCAGAACCCCCCCCCCCCGCCGTCACCTCAGTAGTGAGCCCACGCAGTCCTGCCCCCGGCAGCGTTCAGGCTAGCTCTAGTCCTATGCTCCTCCGTCACTACTGGACACCAGCATCCTATGGCTCTGCTACCTGCTTTTTTCTTTTTGGAAGTGTCAAGGTTTGAACTCAGGGCTTCTGCCTGCTAGACAAGCATTCTACACCACGAGGTGTAGACCAGCAGCTCTTTTCTGCACTGATCCTTTTTGAGATAGAGTCTCATTTCCTCTCCGGGCACAGGCCTGCACCACAATCCAGGCATTTCAGACTTCTCTTCGTAGCTGGGATGACAGATACATGCCCAGCTTCTTCCAAACGTCATTTTAAAACCAACAGTCATCTTAGGAAGGTCTCATGATAAGTACACTCTCTGAGTTTTTGTGTCAGCGGTGGTTTTGGTGCCCTTTTATACTCGGCAACCCGTTTCCTCTGATGTAACATCGTAAGCCTTCATTTCTTAAATGTGTCTCTCCATTTTCTTCTAGCATGAAGCAATGCAGCGAAAAAGACTAAGGACGATTAATTTTCTTTGCTGTTTAAGCCAGGGGTTCTTCTTGCCTGCTTAGTCAAGGTTATTTTCTCCCGCTCTCTCTTTGTGAAGTGCATTAATTGTGTTAGAATGTCTAGGAGCTGGCTGTTCTGCACCGATGGTTGCAGGCTTGAGACAGAGGGCAGGCTCCGTCCTCTCCCTGGGGTACTGGAACCAGAGGTCAGCACTTTTATGTCACTGTAAAGTACTGGGGAGGCCCTAGCAGGCTCTATGGTAAGCACCCCTTTAACATTCTTTAAGTGTGCTGAGATGTTGGAGGCTGTGGGCATCAGCCCCCTCGGTGACAGTTCTTAGGCCTATCTCCCGAGCTCTGGTGGCCTGGAGTAAAGGAATGTTAACCGAGCATCCCCTATGCCAACACCAGCTGCTTTGAATGTGTCATAGATGCATCGAGGAAATTATACACAAGGCACAACTTAGGCTCCTACAGGTAGTGTCCCAGAAGCCAGTTTACATGTAACCTTTTGCCATTTCACATCCCAGCCAAACATTAGATGACCCTACCCCCATTTCTATCCAGGCCAGATACAAATCTCCTGGTGGTCCAGTAGATTGTGATTGGTACAAACACAGTCCTTTGTTGACATGAAGAACTGCAATGATTAGCCAAACACAAGCCTTTGTTTACATGAGGCACCTTCTCTGATTGGTCCAAACACAAGACTTCATTTGCATGAGGAGACTACTCTGATCCACGCAGACACTTTGGGAGTTGAGCAATCTGAAAGGGTGAGAATGAGTACAAGGCCCCGAGTTCATACCCCAGTACTAGGGGGAAGAAACAAGTCCCTGCATCACCACAAAGCAATAACAACAAAATAGCTTCTGCTTTATCTCACCCAAAGCATATCTTTTGCCAAGGCATTCATGCAGAAAGTGAGACCCCATGTTGTGGTATGAGAATATCACTCCTTGGTTGAGTGCCTGTTCTTTGATATCCAAGAGTTATTTTTCTTTCTTTAAGCTGAAGTAAAGTTTATTTGAAGCACAGTTTGCCTACTGGCCTGATGCATTCCATTGCATCTAGATTCATATGTTAATTGGCCTTGAAAAGAATTCAAGAATGCATAGAGAATAGCAATGTTTTATTATTGGAGAGAAAAACAATCGCAACATTTTTTAAAAAATCAAATTAATGATTAAGTAAGCTAACAGAGTGGTAGAATTCCAGAAATAGCCGAGAAACAGATGGAGTCCTCCTTGGAGCTCATTACCTTTGCATTGCAATTACATTCACAGAAGCAGAGCTGCGCTTCGCATACTGTGAACACTGGCCCTCCACACAGGTACCTCCTACCCCTGGAAGGAATTGTTCAAATACACAGCTGCAGCTCTGCCCTCTGGGAGGTGAAGTGCCCGCTGGTGAGGCCATGGGAACTGCACGGTTTATGGCCTTTCCAGGGATGCCTGGGCTCCACCAGACCAAGAAATCGCTCCCTCCATGTGCAGGGAGCAACACAGAACACTAGGTTCTAGGAAGCCACATGCCTGGCTGGTGTGGTCACAGCCCAGCACAGAGAATGACCTAAATGCAGCTTTTCTTGGCTCCCAGCTCAGTGCAGCTGAGGGGTCTTCTCTGGCTCTGTGAGTTCTTGGAGACAGAGACTTCTATTTATCCACACAGAGTGGTGGGTGGATGGATGGATGGAAAGATGGGTGAAAGGATAAATAGATATATGGACCGGTAGATGGATGATAGATGGATGGATGGATGGGTGGGTGGGTGGGAAGATGGTTGAAAGGACGATTGGATGGCTAAAATTCCCTGGCATTCCACTATTGAAACCATCTAGAGTATTTTTGTGTCTCACCTGTTTAGTTGAACATACTCAAATTTATTTTTGTTTTAGTATGTCGCTTATAAGTATTTGAAGCTTTAAGGGGAAGGTTTTTAAAGTTTTGAATATATTGGTAATAAAAGTTGCCTTCGTGGTTGCTAGCTTTTTCTGGTAATAACTTTAAAATATATTTTAACTTAGAAAATAAACATTTTCTACTAGAAAAACTAGTCTATAGCTTTGCAAAGCAGCTAAATAATGTTCCATGGACCATGTATGGCAGAATATGACTAATCTGTAATTGTTATTAGAACCTTTTTATATATTGCAACAATTACAATCTTCACTTATAAAGAATTTTAAGGGAAATTAAATCCAAGCAGTGGTTGGCCACACCCATCAGTTAAGTGATATTTCATAAGGGGAGGGCAACAAAACAGTTTTGGCTTTCCAGGTAGCAAATTGTAAATAGCCTAAAATACAGCCTTTAATAAGTATTAATAAGTATTAAAGGAAAGAAAATGCAGTGGAAACATTCCAGAGGAGAAACGAAAGAACATGATGCAAAAGACTGGACTGAGCCTGGGCAAAGTGCTAGACCTAATGGCCGGAGGAGCTCCACATGCACGTGCATACTGAAGGAAGGTAACGTCCTTCTCAGGTCATTTCAATTTATCTTGTTAAACAATGTGATAAACATGCTATTGTGTTACTTTATCATGTTAAGTAATAAGACCTTTCTCAGATTGTGCTCAAACTTTCTTGTAATGCTATTAAAATTTCCTTCCTTCCTTCCTTCCTTCCTTCCTTCCTTCCTTTCTTTCTTCTTTCCTTCCTTCCTCCCTCCCTCCTTCTCTCCTTCCTTTCTTTGTTCATTTATTCATTCTTTTCTTGGAGGTTTGAACTCAGGACCTCAAACTTGCTAGGCAGGTACTCAACCCCTGACCTTACCTACATCTTCTAAATTCCCTTCTATCTTTGTCATCACATCTCTTTATTCCTTTCTATAATTCTCCTCTTTCTTTGAATGCTTGCTAATGACTCTTATCTATTTTAAGTAATGGTAAGAGACCAATTCCTCTACTTGAAGATTGGTAATCAATGGGAACTATTATTATTTTATAGGATGATAAAAGCTTGGTGACTGCCTTACATGTGCATTATAGGTATGATAATCATTGAAAATATCAATTGTACAACAGATTCTTCATGCTGTAATACACAGATGCACAAAAAAGTGAACATGGGAAGATTTTCATGAAGGATTATCTATTAACCTGTCATATACTAATTAAAAACTATTTTAAAAAACAAGCAGATAACAGGAACTTTCTTGTTTCTTTTCTTGGTTTCATTCTGATAGGAATGGATTATTTCCTGATAATATTTATTTATATGATTTTTTTTTGGATCCGGTTGTAGGGCCTGAACTCTGGGCCTGGGCGCTGTCCCTCAGCTCTTCAGCTCAAGGCTAGCGCTCTACCACTTGAGCCACAGCGCCACTTCCAGCTTTTTTCCTTTTTTGCTTATGTGGTGCTGAGGAATCAAACCCAGGGCCTCATGCATGCAAGGCAAGCACTCTACCACTGAGCCACCTTCCCAGCCCTATTTATATGATTTTTGATGTAGCAGATGCGCTATGTGAACCTCCTCAAGCCTTCTGTGTTTCCGGCAGATGTCAGAACCACAGAGATGGAAGAGGAAGCCCTCCCAGGAAGTGTTACTCACAGGTGATAGCCGCTCTCCTCCTCCATCTGTTCTTCAATTTCCCACATTCACCAGCAGACAAACTCTAACCCTTCTCTACAATGCTTAACCCTCTGCAGTTGCCTGGAAGCTTTCTATGTACAATTTTGTTCCTGTCTAGCACAAGTAGAACCCTCCATGGAAGACTTCTCTTCAATAGTTTTTACAAACTATACTTCTGCCACATCCCACTTTCGGTTGTTTCTGTGGATACTGGTGATTCACAGTATCTTCTCTAATTGCCACCTCATTTATTTATTCTTCCAGTTTAAACTTAAAACAAAACATCATTCATCAGACAGTCTTTCTACCCTCTTCATGAGCCACACTTCTTTGGGATGATCTAGAACTTTGATTTCCAGAGTTATTTGTAATTTGGTAGCAATTGCTTCTGGGAACTCCAGTAAGACAGGCAACACATAACATCCACGGGCATCTCTCCCGATCAACCTCCGTAACTCCTGGAGCTTCATAGCTTCCCTCCCCAGTCCTAATTGCATGAAAAACGGCGCTACAGTGACAAGGGATCTTGTGGGTGAGGTTAAGATAGCTACAACTTTAGGAAGGAACCCCAAATTATAAGATAAGTTTCAGGACTGAGAGTGCTCTATAGTATACCCATTTCAGACATACATCTCATGATAACAACATTAAAAGGCAGAATGAGTTGACTGGTACGGAATTGGGGAGAGGGGCATCACAAAATTAGATAGTATATAAGAACTTCAATTCCCTCCACTTGATTGTTTCTTTTCCCTTTTAGCTAAAATGAAGCCATCCGTATTGGAATGCATTTTACAGCTAGAATTTTCTCCCTGGTTACTCTGTTCTTGGTAGATGTCCTTCCCACTTCAGCTAGTGTCTGTGAATGGTGAAGGAACTGCTCAACCAATGTCTTCCTCTTCATTAAAACTGCTGGGTCTGGGGGCTGACTTCCATCAGCTCCACGAGGGTG